>NC_136520.1:35776503-35896503 GCF_053919585.1 Euprymna scolopes
AAAAATTTAGAGCTAATTATTATTATTATTAAAACAGATTTTCTTTAATAATGTAATATGCCAATGAGATAATCTCTTGCATAAATTTTGAATAAATAGAAATTATGCTGCAATCAAAATATATAAAAATTCGTTCCCAGTATTAAAATCAGTTTGTGAAACCGTGTACCTTTTGCATATATTAATCAAACTGTTGACAGACAGACAGGAATACCACTTTATTATAATATAATCATCAACAAACTGTTTCGCCCTTCAGTGTGACTATACCAGCAACTAGCTCAAGCTGGGATTGAAACTTTACCACTTAGATGACAGTTGAGACTTATAACCCCTACGCTATTTTGACTGCTGCTAAGTAAGTACCATATATTTCGACGTATAAGATGATCCTTAAAGTTAAAAAAAAAAAAAATCATCTTTAAAAAACAATATTTCATAAGATACTGGGTGTTGCAATCTCTAGCCTAGGCTAAACAAACTTGGTTTCGTAATTTAACAGTCACCTTATACAACCGATATATGATAAATTTAATACAATTTCCTCCAATTTTGTACCTCGTCTTATCTGACGGTCGCCTTATACGCCAGATGAAATTACGATGATGAACATTGTCAAGTGCTGTAAGCTCCATTTATTTACATAAAGAAAAGCCTTATGTGCCAATAGCAGTTTATTTCACTCACCATTATGTTCAATCCAAGAAAGGCAGCACATATAGGGTTATCCACAGTCACTGTTTAGCGTTATCACATCGCTTCACTGTGCCTAAACTAGCACTCACTCAGACAGGATCAAACCTACAACCATTTAGTTGATAATCAGCAATTTTTAATTTGGAACAGAACCCTTTATTATTTTTGTCCTTTTTTTTCCTTCTTTTTCCCTTTCTCTTTTTCTCTTTTTCCCTTTTTAGTTTTCCCTTTCGCCCTTCTTAGTTTCTTTATATATTATTTTGTTGTTGTTGTTGCCAGGTGTGTTTGTTTATTTTGAATGATCAATTCAATTTTATCGATTACCTCCCACGAAAAATGGTGATAATTTTAATGTCTTCTCCTGGTTATTTAAATATGCCATCTGTATAATTTAAATCTAAAAGTGCAGGAAGAGACCATACATCCTGGCACAGTTTCAGTCAACCAAAATTGTTAAAAAAATGTCTTAGCAGTTAACATAAAAATAATCAGCCATGGCATCAATCCCACGAAAAAGGTTTCTAGTTCAGAAAGAAAAAAATGTTTTGGAGGAGGTCAGTTTGTCTTTAAAATCCGAATATAAAAATGTTAGTTTTAATCAGGAAATAAGTGATTATCCGTGACAGAAATGGGTAGTTGTTTAATCTCTACTGAACCATTTAGAAAAATATTGTAACTGTTAAAAATTTTAATAAATTCATTCTTTAGAGTAAATAAAAAAAAAAAAATAACTTAACTAATGTGTAAATTTTTAACATTTATTATTAATCTAATTTTGTTCTTTGGACCGTGGAAATAATTATAATCTAATTTTAGTACTGAACAGTTTTTAAGAAAAGTTTTGACAAAGTTATTACTTTGAGGCTAGCAGAACTACTAGACGTTGCCCGGGAAAAGGGGTATGAATAACAGAATATAAGTTTTAAAAAAGTGTGTGTAACATTTCTTTCACTCTGTGTGTGTGTGTGTGTCTCTCTCTCTCTTTCTTTTTCTAATAGGAAAAAAAAACAACCTGACAGTTTAGTGTTATTTTTTTAAACAATTCAGTAAGAATGACCCCCCCCACACACACACACACACTAATTTGGTTCTCAAATGAATGTTACATATTTTGTTTTTACCATATCCAGTTTGGGGTCATATAGGTGTAAGTATACCTTTGATAATTTCTGACTTTTTATTGCACCCCCCCCCCTCAATATAATAACTAACTATACCTATCCAACATTGCCCGGTAGTGTACTTATGTGCCGTTTGTTTGTCTCTTTGTTCTAATCAATGAACGAACACTTAGTTATGTCCCTTTATTTATCATGGGAAAAATTTGAAAATAATTCTGACTCGAGTAAAGCATTTTCTGGAAGGAATTAACTCTAATTATGCTTTCTTCTTAAAAATATGTCTCCACTATCTATGAGGAACCAGAATCAAATATTAATTTTGAAGGAAGAAAGCTACTGCTGACAAAGAAATGATAGACTGACTTTATATTAAATTAGGTAGACGTTTTCCTTCTATCATATAAATCTCAGTTGTCTGTGTGTTTGTATGTTTACTAAAAACTTTTGTCATCCACATTGAAGCGGCATCAACCTGGTAAAGTTAGAGCGATCTCTCGGACACATAATTTTGAAATTTGATATCGTTAATTATTTCATGTAAAAATGTCATTTTGTTTGAAGGGGGGAGGGTCAGGTAAAAGTCTTTGTTTCGATGCTGTTTGTTAATCGCGCATGCGTGAACGGTCTTGTCATTGTTTCATTTTAAAAAGCTTACTTTGCAACGTGATAACATCATTGACGTCTTGGTCCAATCGATACCTTTCGCTTATGAACTTAACTTTTGTAAGTTCGCGTCCACCACGTGACATTTTTTTTTTCTTTTTTTTAACAACCCTTTCTCTCTCCTATCTTTTGGAATTTTCAATTTTCTTACATTCGCTCGCCACGCAACATTTTTTTTTTTTTTTTAAACAACACAAGCTGGTACCCAACTTTCGTTTTTTTTTTTAATTTATTATTATTATTTAAATTTGCTATAAATGAAAATATCATATTAACCATATTTTACAACTAGACAATGCCGGGCGCGTCCCGCTGGTCTATAATATAAATCTAAATCATCAGTTTGTGTGAATATATGTTTGTATGTTTGCCAAAAACTTTCAACAGACGCGACAAGATTGGTATCGTTTTGAAGCTCGACGCCTTGGATGACAGATGTTGAAAAATTGGCCAAAAACATTAATTCCTTCACCCTCAACAGGGCAGTTTTCTATAAGGAGGGGTCGGTTTTTGCATCACCATTTTTACAAGTCATCATATCAGTTGGATTGACTACGCTTAATTTCAACGTTCGGAACTTCCCGTCGGGCGACGGAGACATCGGCTAAAACGTCACGTTTTTTTTTTTTTTTTTTTTAAATACCTTTTTTCCTCCTTTGTGTTACGGGTTCGAGCCTGCCACTTTAAAAAAAAATTTTTTTTAAACACCTCTGCCTACATGCCTCCCCACTATCACTTTACCTACACCTCTCACCCGTTACTGTTGTTTTGATCCCCACCCCCCGGTTCCTTACTAAATCACCTAAATACCCGGGTAATGCTAGGCACCCCTGCTAGTTAATAATAAAAGAGAAAAATGAATTTGAATTATGCAATTTGAGTGCTGTTTACACATTCCGCCTACGTTTGAAATAGCATTTTCATAGCTAATCTATTTCTGGCGTTGTCTGTAAAAACGAATGTTCACAGATGTTATATTGCAGATATAATTAAGAAGGATTATCTATATAATACTAAAAGGAGTCGATTATGGCATCAGCCATTCTAAGTTTGCGAAAAATTTAGGCATGTCGAAAAGTGTTTCAATGTGGCCAATTCTGTGGTGTGCTCAGAAGAACCAAGATAAAAGTGCAAATAAATACTGTAAATAAAAACGTTTTGAATTATAGATTCTTATCATTAAAGAAACATAATTATGAACTAATTTCAATGTTAACAAATACATGAATTGACATTTATGCAAGGCTATCTTTAAATTTTAATTTTAAAACAATATGGTAAAAGGTTGATATCTCGCTGTTTGATGGTTTAATGTGCAATAAAACATTCTCCAAAATTGAAAATACATCCAATGTATCTTATCAGGACTACATTGCGAGTGAAACAGTCGCATTTGCGTGGCGACTAGAAATAATAAAACGCTTATCTTTTGGCGATTGTTTTTTTACTTTTTTAGCGACAATCTTCCAAAGCTCATTATTGAGTGAAAAAAAGATTTTTCAACTTTGTTCGATTTATTTAAAAAAAAAAAAAAAAAAAAAGTCAACTTATTTAAACAATAAAAGGGTTAATAGAACAATATACTCTTTTTTTTTAATGAAGGTTGTTCAAAAAACATGAAGGAATATAAATGTTTATGCCTTCTAATCTTAATATAAATGTTCGGTGCATATTTAGAATTACACTTATAAAAAAAATAGAGAAAAATCTTTATGATGTATGTACTCGTCACGGAACAAAATTGTCACATTAACGTGGATTTGGCTAGTAACTTTTCTATTTGGCTAGTAAACAAAAATATTTAGTTGTCAAAGGTCAATTAAAGATAAATTTATCTGTAGAGCCCTGCATTGGAAGTAACTATACCGGAAATATACGAAGTTGAACATACACATATGATAATAGCTTAGTTTCGAGGCATCAAATCCGGAAAATATTCATGTTTTTTTTTGTTGTTTTTTTTTTTTAATGCAAATTTGACGATTTATTTAAAAACAAAAAACAAATCCTGTAGAATTCATATTTATTTTAACAAATAATGTAACATCTTGGACCTAACACCACTTCTACACAACATGCTTCTTTAAAAAAATAAGATGACAGTAAAAGCGAAACAGGATGAAGAAAATAGAAACCAACTATGTATATAATATTGTAAAATACTCCAAGCTTCTTTAGACTAATATAAATAACAGTGAGAATGTGTGTGTGTGAGGACACTTCTCAACTTATATACTCAACGAATTTTTGATCTACAGATTTGAAATTTCGTATATACGTTATTCAGACATGTGGAAAACTTTCATCCCCCCCCAAAAAAAAGGGGTTGCTAAGAGGTCCAAATTGAAAAATTGGTATGTGGCGGTCGTCGGATGTTTATGTCTGTCAACTGTTTCGTGCATGCACATGCATGAATGGTTCACATAACAGATTCTTTAAGAATAAGAAAGTTTAAATATACTTTGTAAATATCGTGTTGAGCTGGCCTAATGGTTATCGTACTTGAGGTTTTGGTTTCGATCCCAGCTCGATTATTTTTTATTTTTTTTACTTAAAAGAAGTGAACTTTTTAGAAAAAGCATTATACTCGCATGCACGTCTCAGTTTCTTTCTTTTTCTTTCTTTTTTTTTGTTTACTTCATTATTATTATTTTCTTGTTTTTATTAAGGAATTTAATGTTACGTTTAAGACCAGGCAACGCCAGGTACATCTAATGTGTGTGTTTATACATATATATATACGTAGTAACACTCTACATATGAAACAAGAATAGATTCAAGGCTCCTAAAATTGATAATTAAAAGCTTTGATTCTTAGTATAAGTAATGTTAAGAATTACTTAAGACTTCTATTTGGTCATGGCTGACGGAACAAGAGCAGTCTACTTTTGTGGATGAAATGAAGTGCTCTGTTCAAAATTCAAGAGTTGGACAAGATGCACCCAAAGAGGGTTGGAGATAACATCGGCTAAAACGTTGTGAAAATAAGAATAATAAGCCGAATAATACAAAGGACCATTCCCACTTGATGATATAAAAACAGTTGTTGCTTTTTTTGTCAATCTCGATTTTTAGCCAAATGTCTCACTCTCAGCATTTTCATATCAAACCATCAAGATTTAAAAAAAGATCGTTTCCAAAGATTCCTTTTATTTAACAAAATTCAAGAACCTTGCTTGTTTCACTTCATGTGGAATCACCAGTGTAATTTCTGCACTGCCACTACTCTCAAATTCTCGATAGCCATAAGACTTGTAAAGTTTTTTAACACTGGTGATGTAATCACTGCCCACTCTGTTGCTGTTTGTCTTCGTGCTATGGCAGCTTGATAATAATTGTCGAGCACATCCCTTGGATTTTTGCACTAATTTACTGACTCTCTTTTTTCCCCGTTTTTCTGTGAAAGGAAGCTAATGAATGGACCGATATGACATTCTTTGCTAATTATCCATTGCAAGAGTATTTCTCTATCTGATTCTCTATATCTCTATTTCCCTCCCTGTCTCTCTCTCTCTCTGTACTACCCTCTCTCTCTCTCTCTGTCCCACCCAACCCTCTCTGTCTCTGCCCCCCCACTTTCTCTGTCACCTTCTCTCTGTCTCCCTCTCTGCCCCCTCACTTTCTGTCACCTCTCTCTATCCGTTTCTCTCTCTCTCTCTCTCTCTCTCTCTCTCTCTCTCTCTCTATATATATATATATATATATATATATATATATATATATATATATAATCTCCGTCTCTGTCTCTTCTCGTTCTGCCTCTCCATTGCATTTAATGAATAGACATGATAGGTGCAAACTGTGAATGAATATCTGACATGGAATGATCTTTGGTGCACATCTACAGTCTGCGAGCGACAGCAGTCTTGACGTGTGTACTTTAGATGCACCTTGATTTCTATATGCAATAAGGTCTAACTGACATGTGATGTTTGCGCCAACGCCAGGCAAAAGGGTAGTAGCAATCGGACAAAGTCTGATCAGAATTCACGAATGTTAATCAGTTATGCTGAAGCCATATTTCTTTAAATTTGATTGGTCAACACTGATGATGTCATCAGTGTCCACTGCTACACTTTGTTACTTGCTGCAATGACAGCTCCATGGTAATAAGTAAACATATCCCTCAATTTTTCCCCTAATTTACCGACGCTCTTATTGAGTGTCTCCACAGAAAAGGGAATTACTGAATGAGCTAATAAGACATTTCTTTCTAATCATCTATTCTGGAAACCTTGTTCTGCTGCCACCTTTGTTATATGTCAAATAGTAGGGTAAACTGGACTCTCAAACCTTGGTAGATTAATTAATCTTGGAGAAGGAAAAATTCTGGGATGAAAATCACATAGAATCACTTTTACATAGCAGGTATTGCTTGCCTTAAGAGTAATTACTTATCTGGAAGTGAGAGTGATAAGTAATAGTGTTCGTGTGTGTTTGTGTGTACAATTCTCCTACAGCCCACACAAGTGGACTGATCATGACCAAACCTGGTATGATGATAGTCCCTCACCTAGGGATAGTGCACACTGTTTTCCACGGTCAAGGTCATAGCCTCTGTATATATACTCTCTTACAGCCCACTCCACTGAATCGATCATGACCCAACATGACATGATGATGGTCTCTGATCTAGGGATGGTGCACACTATTTTTCAAAGTCAAGATGAAAGATTATGGTCGGGGCTCTGGCTAGTATTCTCCATAATGCAGAATCTACTGAAAATAGATATCAAAATCAAAATTTTTATTTTCATTATGTGAAAACTATTAATGTATTTTTCCCCCAAAACATAAACAATGATAATAAAATTTATTTTTGGTAGATCAATGAGTCACTGAATTATAACTGTTTAAGGTTTGTTGAAAATTGTGTGGTATTTGTCTAGAAGCAAATTTTCACGGCGTATAACTACAAATGCAGGCTTTGAACAAATGAAAAAATAATCTTTGCAATAAAATCATCTTGCGGTAAATTAAAATTAATCATAATAGAAAGTACGATTATTGGGTGAAACAAGCCTGAACAAATCCTATAACTCCCCCAAAAAGTACAAAAATGACATAGAAGCATACTTTTGACTGTTTATATAAATTTATATAAACAGCTAACATATTGAATTTTAATACCATTGAAACCATGTTAGAGATCAAGCTAGATTAAAAAAATTTTTTTTTTTGTTTTTTAAATTATATTTTCACCCCAAACAAGGCACATTGCCACTTTGGTGTAGGGGGCTACTATCAGGGGCAGCAACTACTGGGGCATTATGTTGGGATTTGGGCAGCAAGATGTTGATTCACGTTACACTTGAACTTCTGCATGTCAGTACAGTTAGAGAAGCAGGGACCTGGAATGGAATTCCAGAGTCTAGCTGTTCTGGGGAAGAAACTACTGGAGTAGAAAGATCTTTTATATCTAGGGATCTCTACTGTGTGGGCGTGGGATTTAGCTGCCTGTTGGGTTTGTCGAGGGTGTCTACGTTGTGGGGGCACAAGTGTCTGCAGTTCGTCAGAGCATTCACCATTAAAATACTTGTAGAACAGGCAGAGGGATGCAACGTTTCGTCGATGGGACAGAGGCTGAAGCTTAGATGCCAGTTCAGGGCCTATCAGATTGGCGACTCTCTTTTGAATCTTGTTTAGGAGCGAGAGATTAGCAGCAGATGCACCAGCCCAAATGTGACAACAATACTCCATACATGGGCGAATGGTGGCCTTATAGAGGTACAGGATACTTTCAGGTGTCAGTAGTTTTCTAGCACAGTAGAGAGAGCCTACCTTTTTTGCAGCGGCCCTGGCAATGTTTTCAATATAATTGTTCCAACTCATGTTTCCTGTGAACGTTAGGCCAAGCAGTTTGAAAGATGTACTCTCAGACAGGGAGTCACTGGCCATTGCTATTGGTGGCAGAGAAGGTTTCTTGTAATTATTGAAGGAAACCAGTTTAGTCTTGGCAGCATTGAATGTGACCATCCATTTATGTCCCCATTCCACTACAGATTGGAGGTCATCCTCTAGTGTTTTTGCCATTTCTTTAGATATGTGTTCATTTGTTTTCCTGTCATGCCTGTTATAGAGTGTGGTGTCATCAGCATATATACCCATCTCAAACGCAGTTTTGTCGGGGAGGTCATTAATAAATATTAGGAACAATAGAAGCCCAAGGATAGACCCCTGAAGCACTCCCACATTTATATATCACACTGTTTAGATGTACAACCGTCGAGGACAACCTGGATTTTTCTCTTATCTAAGAAGGATTTAATTATGTTAAGTATTCTACCAGTGATACCGTATGATTTAATTTTCCTGAGGAGACCCTTGTGCCATACCCTGTCAAAAGCCTTAGATATATCTAGAGCTACCGCTCTGTCGTCTCCCGTTTTGTCCAGTGAATGGTATATACGTTCAGAGATTACAGTGAGGATGTCAGCTGTGGAACGGGCTTGTCTAAATCCATATTGTTTGTCAGTCAGAAGTTTAGTATCTGTAAGGTGCCGGACTAGAGCATGGTTAATTATGGTCTCAAATATTTTGGCAAAAAGTGGGAGGAGGCTAATGGGGCGATAATTTGGTGGGTCAGTTCTTTCGCCAGAATTCTTGAATACTGGTACCACAGAAGCAGTTTTCCAACAGCCCGGAAAGCATGATTCACTAAGGTATTTGTTGTAGAGTTTGGAGAGAACTGGAGCTACTTCGGCTGAGCACTTTTTTAATAGCACAGCTGGGATGGGACAGGTCCACATGCTTTTGAAGTGTCAAGGTTTTTTATGATAGCATGTACCTGAGCAGGGTTGATTTTTAGGTCGTCTAGCGTGGCGTCTGTCCGCAAAGGAAAGTCAGGCAGGGGGTGGTTAGAAGGGTACAGTGTGGAGTTTGAGGCAAACTGGCTGGCAAGCATATTAGCCTTGTCGGTTACTGAGCAAAAAACCTTGTGATTGTTGGTTAGTGGGGAATTGTTGATTGCCCATTATTTACTACACTGTTGTAGATTTTCCAGAAGTCATGATTTCCTAATTTTTGTGCTTCGATGCGTTTTTTAGTGGTTTCAGTAAATTCTCTCTTAGCTGTCGCTATTTCTTTCTTAACGTTACTTCTAGCTTCTATATACTTCTGTTTGTTTGAACTGGACTTAAGTCGGTTAAATCTACGGTATGCATGCTGCCTTTGAGCAATGGCAGTTGCACAAGTCGAAGTAAACCATTGGGGAGAGTGGGGCTTGCTATAAAATTTCCGCATGGGAACATGTGCTTCCATTGCTGTTTTGAACCATTCAGTGGTCTCATTTGCGCACTGTTCAGCAGGAAGAGAAAAAATATTTCCCTATGGGGCATCTCTGATAAGATCTCTGATGGCTTCCCAGTCAGCCTTTTTATAATATCTCGTTGTTTTGAACACTGTCTCTTCAGTTTTGGGTCTAGAATTTTGGGCGATTCCTACCATTATCACTGCATGGTCAGCGTTCCCGAGTGGGCTGTCAGCATTTGTTGTACAATCCTCGGGAACTGTAGTCAGAAACAGATCTAGAAGTGATGCGTGTTGTTCTTGCTGGTCAGGGAAACGGGTTGGAAGCGTAACCATTTGTGATAGGGAGTGAGATATAGCAAAACTGTGTGTTGTGCTGCCCGCTGCATCTGTATGAGTAGAGAATCCAAGCCAGTTTTTGTGGTGAACATTAAAGTCACCAAATACTTGTGCGCTAGTGTCAAGGGAGAGTGCTGTGTCTATGCCTTATTTCTATTATTACTTTAAAAAGTCCTTGAAAATATGACAAATGTCTCGAAAGGCCTTTATGTTCAGTAAAAATTTGTGTCGGAATATTTAATTCGATTTTATTCTTAATACATTCTTCTGAAATTACATCACATTACTTCCGGTAGTGTTGATACAAGAGTTATGTCCCTTTATCACAAAATTATCTGCTGATACTTTATGAATGTAGCAGAAGTGAAATTCAAAATCGAAATAAATGCTATTAAAATGTTTTTTTTAATATTAATTAAAATATAATATTAGTCGCTTATGTAGTTCTAGATGATTATGCGGGGGGGGGTAACTAGTATCGACTAAGCAAAAATAAGCATTTTTTGCAAGAGTTAATTTGGGGCACTAAAATATTCCAATGAATAATAAAACAATTTCAAGTAAACAGAAGACCTTATTTCCACAAGATCATATTCCTTGAAATTGCTGAGGCAGTTTACATAAATGAAACAAACAAACTAAAAATGAAAAATATTAATTTAAATGATAATAATGATAAATGCATGAATGCTATATCTGAACCATGATCTCCGCAAGAACCGTTTAGTTCCGGAATTTGCCGCAGCAGTTTACGAAAAGGAAACAAGTTAACTGATAAACTGAAAATGTAAAATAATGATAATACAAGAATACTATACCTGAACAATTATAGTCAGTTACTCAATCGGAAAAAGAAACAATTTAACTAAAAATGAAACAATGTTAAGCAGCAAAATAGTTGAAGTTTTTAATTAACAAACACAAAACTAAAAGTAAATAAACTGTAGCAATGAAAGAATGTTAAAACTAAAAAAAAAAAAAAAAAACTTGTTAATTAATGAAGAAAAAAAAAATAATAATATACTAAAATATTGATCCCTGTTCGCAATAATTCTGAGAGAGAATACTTCCTCCTTTTCAGAGAAGAACAGTGTTGAGTCAAAGAAGCAGCGCTTATGCTGGGCGACGATCACCTAAGCTGACGTAATATAGAATTTAACATATGGGAATCATTAATTATAAATAATAAAATAGCAGTAAATGATAATGTATAGTGATATACATATAGTAGTAATATATATAATAGTGATATATATTTGTTTTATTTACAGAAAGTTTAGATAAGTCATCGGTACCGTCGGTTTCAAACCTGATGATTAGGGACCGTTTTAGATACCCATATCAAGCTCTCTTCAGCCGATACTCATGATACGAGATGAGTGTCGGCTGAAGATATGGGTATCTAAAACAGTCTCTAATTATCAGGTTTGAAACCGACGGTACCGAGGACTTATCTAAACTTTCTGTAAATAAAACAAATAATACACTCTTATTTTCGGATTTTTCCTTATAATTGAGCACTTTGCTGGAATCCTTTTCTCCAAAGAATACAACTTTATATATATATATATATATATATATATATATATATATATATAATATATATATATATATATATGAGAGAGAGAGAGAGAGTAAAACGATTCATAATTTTGAATTAAAAATCAGTTTCAAAGAGACAACATTCAACAGCATGCCAAAGAATAGATGGACTGAAATAATGACAAGCTTTAAAAGCGAGCGGAAAAAAAGGAATATCTTCCTTACTAAAAAAAAAATGCTAGTTTTATTTTGGTGTCTTTACCCCCCCCCATCCCCATATTTTTGCTGATGAGACTTTGTTTAAAGAACATTTTTTATCAAATTATTGTTCAAGACATTGTCTACTTCAATAAAAACATCGTTTCCGAAACGATCGTACAATCTATTGATTTTGTTTGTTTTCCTTTTAAAACTGATTTTTAATTCAAAATTATGAATCGTTTTACTCAATATTAAAATAACTCTAGGATATCTATGCCTATCGAGCTTATTATATATCTACACTACAATGAGCACTGTTTTCTTTTAATAGTTTAATACATTTACTAGTACATTAAAATAAATTCTGCTCTTTAGACTCTAGGTCTAATTCCCTCAATATATATATATATATATATATATATATATATATATATATATATATATATATATATTGTAGTAGTAGTAGTAGTAGTAGTAATATTGTACATCTAAATACAAAAGTAGGTTTATGGTTCCTGAAATTCATATTAGAATTGTCCGCAATAAATAAAAAAAAAAAAAAAAAAAAAAGATGGCATAGTAGATAAAGTATTACTTAGTAAAATTCAGTTGTACGTTACACACTTCTGGATGTTGAAGATTCCACCCTCAGTGCAGGTTACACTCAAAATACAATTGTGAATTACTTATGACTTCTATATCCAGTCATGGCTGACGGAACGAGAGCATGCTACCGCCGTGGATTAAAATAAAGAGTTTCATTCGAAATTCCGCGCAGATTGCCAAGTTTGACAAAAAGATTCCCGAGTTCGATAAGATGCACCTGAAGAAGGTCGAAGGTTACATCAATCGAACCGTTATGAAAATATGAGAACAGTATTCCGACTAATCCAAATAATACAAATTATCAATACTTATTTAAAAATAAAATAAAAATAAATAAAACCAACATAATATAAATAGATATCTGGATGGATAAAAGATAAAAACCTGCTTAGAATCTATGTACTATTTTTTTTTCCTGATACTATATTGTTGTTTGTCTAGTTCGCACATGATGTGATTGTCCTACTCTCTTACGCATGAACAAATAAGAAGATTGTTATGTTCCGCAACAACAACCACCGCCACCCTCACAACCTAATAATAATGATAATAAAGAGAATGCTTGGTTACCGGCAGTTGTTAGCAGGTGGGTGTGTATTTGTCAGGGGATTTGCTTCTCTTCTTCTACCATTTGAGTTCTTTTACAATTCTATTAATAGGAGTTGCTTGTGTTTTTTCTCCTCTTTTCTTTTCCAACCTGTCGCCTGCAACACGCGTTGTCTATAGAGGGGAAGGATTTAGAGACAATTAAAAAAAAAACAAAAACATTTTTGTTTTTTGTTTACAACCACTTAATGACAAATGGAAATTAGTTACTAACGAATAAAAATAAGTGTCTTATTTATTTATTCGTAATCGATTTTAACTACAAATACTATTATAGATCTATTTGAATTGATTTACAGGGTTTTTATTTTATGCTTTTTCTTTTTGCATATATATTTTTAAATCAATAAATGTATTTTTATATTTAATTTTCTTTTTCATCTATCATCTTTCTTTCATTTGATTCCTACTTTCTCTCTCCTGCTTCATTTGTTTTCTCTATCTCCACTCTCTTCTCTCCTTCCGCCACACTCTCTCCTTCCACCACACTCTCTCCTTCCACCACACTCTCTCCTTCCACCACACTCTCTCCTTCCTTCTCACTCTCTCTCCTTCCTTCTCACTCTCTCTCCTTCCTTCTCACTCTCTCTCCTTCCTTCTCACTCTCTCTCCTTCCTTCTCACTCTCTCTCCTTCCTTTTCACTCTCTCTCCTTCCTTTTCACTCTCTCTCCTTCCTTTTCACTCTCTCTCCTTCCTTTTCACTCTCTCTCCTTCCTTTTCACTCTCTCTCCTTCCTTTTCACTCTCTCTCCTTCCTTTTCACTCTCTCTCCTTCCTTTTCACTCTCTCTCCTTCCTTTTCACTCTCTCTCCTTCCTTCTCAATCCCCCTCTCCTTCCTTCTCAATCCCCCTCTCCTTCCTTCTCAATCCCCCTCTCCTTCCTTCTCAATCCCCCTCTCCTTCCTTCTCAATCCCCCTCTCCTTCCTTCTCAATCCCCCTCTCCTTCCTTCTCAATCCCCCTCTCCTTCCTTCTCAATCCCCCTCTCCTTCCTTCTCAATCCCCCTCTCCTTCCTTCTCAATCCTCTCTCCTTCCTTCTCAATCCTCTCTCCTTCCTTCTCAATCCTCTCTCCTTCCTTCTTAATCCTCTCTCCTTCCTTCTTAATCCTCTCTCCTTCCTTCTTAATCCTCTTTCCTTCCTTCTTAATCCTCTTTCCTTCCTTCTTAATCCTCTCTCCTTCCTTTTCAATCCTCTCTCCTTCCTTTTCAATACTCTCTCTCCTTCCTTTGCAATCTCCTTCCTTTCTTTTCAATCTTTCTCCTTCCTCTTTTCTTCCTTCTCAATCTCTTTCCTTCATTCTTTCTCCCTCTCTCTCTCCTTCTCTCTCACTCCCTCATTCATTAGCTATCTTTCTCCTCCATTGGCTCTCTCTCTCTCTCTCTCTCTCTACTCGCTCTTTCTCTCCTTCCTTGGCTCTTTTCTTGGGTCTATCTCTTCCTCTTTTTCTTTCCTTGTGTCTCTCCCTCTTTTTCTTTCCTTGTGTCTCTCCCTCTTTTTCTTTCCTTGTGTCTCTCCCTCTTTTTCCTTCCTTGGGTTTCTCTCTCTTTCCTTGGGTCTCTCTCTCTTTCCTTGAGTCTCTCTCTCTCTTTCCTTGGGTCTCTCTCTCTCCTTCCTTGGGTCTCTATCTCTCTCTCTCTCTCTCTCTCTCTCTCTCTCTCTCTCTCTCTCTCTCTCTCTCCTTCCTTGGGTCTCTATCTCTCTCTCTCTCTCTCTCTCTCTCTCTCTCTCTCTCTCCTTCCTTGGGTCTCTATCTCTCTCTCTCTCTCTCTCTCTCTCTCCTTCCTTGGGTCTCTATCTCTCTCTCTCTCTCTCTCTCTCTCCTTCCTTGGGTCTCTCTCTCTCTCTCTCTCTCTCCTTCCTTGGGTCTCTCTCTCTCTCTCTCTCTCTCTCTCCTTCCTTGGGTCTCTCTCTCTCTCTCTCTCTCTCTCTCTCTCTCTCCTTCCTTGGGTCTCTATCTCTCTCTCACTCCTTTTTTGGGGTCTCTATCTCTCTCTCACTCCTTTTTTTGGGTCTCTATCTCTCTCTCACTCCTTTTTTTGGGTCTCTCTCTCTCCTTTTTTTGGGTATCTCTCTCTCTCTCTCTCTTGTGTGCGTCTCTCTCTCTCTTCTTGTGTGCGTCTCTCTCTCTCCTTGTGTGCGTCTCTCTCTCTCTCTCCTTGTGTGCGTCTCTCTCTCTCTCTCTCTCTCTTCTTGTGTGCGTCTCTCTCTCTCTTCTTGTGTGCGTCTCTCTCTCTCTCTTCTTGTGTGCGTCTCTCTCTCTCTCTCTCTCTCTTCTTGTGTGCGTCTCTCTCTCTTCTTGCTTGGGTCTCTCTCTCTCCTTCCTTGGCTCTCTCTCTCTCCTTCCTTGGCTCTCTCTCTCTCTCTCCTTCCTTGGCTCTCTCTCTCTCTCTCCTTCCTTGGCTCTCTCTCTCTCTCTCCTTCCTTGGCTCTCTCTGTCTCCCTCCTTCCCTGGCTCTCTCTGTCTCCCTTTCTCTCTCTTTTTCGCCTTCCTTGGCTCTCTCTGTCTCGCTCCTTCACTGGCTCTCTCTGTCTCCCTTTCTCTCTCTTTTTCGCCTTCCTTGGACCTATCTCTCTCTTCTTTCTCTCCATTTTCTCTATATATCTCGTTTATTTTTCTTCTCTGTCTGTCACCTTTCTCTCTCTCTCTCTCTCTCTCTCTCTCTCTCTCTCTCTCTCTCTCTCTCTCTCTCTCTCTCATTTCTCTCTCGCATTTACTTGTATCTTTTTATTTTTTAATCTCATTTCTTTCTTTTTTTCTATGCTTTTTTTTTCCTGGTGTCTTCTACCACTTCGTCAATCAATAGCTACAACAATCTTTTTATTAGCTGATATTCAGTAGACGAAATTATAAATCATTGCTCCCAAAAAATAAGATCTCGAGACAATCGCGATACCAACTAACAAAATGGTTGACTCAAAGTTATTGTCACCTCTCATTTGGTGTTATTTTTCCAATAAATTATAAATCGACTAAAATAAATTGAATTTCAAAGGTTTCTCCGTATTTTGGAGAACTTCATTTAAATTTTAAAATATTCCTATAAATATTTCAAAATTCTATCAACTGTAGGGCTTCAGTCATTTAATTTGATAAAAATTAAACTTTAAACTATTTTCCTTTTATCATATTTGATTTAACATCGCATGTGTTGAATGGTTTTTAAAATTAACTTTCAAACTAAGATATCTCTGGACAGATCTTTTTTTTTTTTAAATCTTTCTTTCTTCCAAGTCTATCTTTGTCACTTCCTCTCGTTTTTCTTTACTATTTTAACTATTCTATATCTACTAATCCAAAGATTCTTGTTTAGTCTTTCAATGTGACCAAACTAACAATGTTTTCTTACATTGTTCAGATTGGATCTTTCTCTCAAGTTATCGGATCTGAATCCGCCTTTTAGACTCGCATTTTCGCATCATTTCTCATATTTTCTCTCTAGGCAACCCATGTGGTTTGTTATATATATATATATATATATATATATATATATATATATATATATATATATATTTATTTGAAACAGTCGTGGGCTTTTTGAATGTCACACCTAATTTAATGAGAAATTAGGTTTTTATTTATTTATCTATTGTCTAATTAAACGGATTAGAAACTAATTTAACTAATTTATGTTTCACTTTAAATACCAATATTTCATAATTTATATCATATCAATCTGACTAGTATGCTTTTAAATTTTGGAGATGAGGATTTATAATTTGTATTATTTGGACTAGTGTTCTCTTAACGGCAACTCGGTCAATGTAACCCAGCGTTTTTCATGACATAGCAGATAAAATACTTAGTAAAATCCAGTTGTAAGTTACACTCTTCTTACGGTTGAAGATTCCATCCTCAGTGCGGGTTACACTCAAAATGCAATTATGAATTACTTAGGACTTCTATATCCAGTCATGGCTGATGGAACGAGAGCGTGTTACCTCAGTGGGTTAAATGAAAGAGTACATTTATAATTCTGTGTAGATTCGCGAGTTTGACAAAGATTCTCGACTTCGACAAGATACACATGAAGAAGGCCACAGGTTATATCAACCGAAACATTGTAAAAGTAACACTCAAGATGAGAACAGTTGTCCAAATAATCGAAATAATACGAATTTCGGCTATTTAAAATTGCAATTTAAAAACATTATCTTTCATCTAGCAATTAATGATATAGATATAAAATTTTCAATGATTTTTTTAAAAAGTGCAACAAAATGTACATTACATAAAATAAATACAAGGTAATTTTTTTATTCCATTTAAATTAAATTTTTATACCTTACTTTGTAAAATTTATAAAAGTGCACTTTGAAGATAAATAAATTTCAAATTGAATCTTGTACCTTCATTTTTAAAGCCTATAGTAAAAACATTTTGTTTACCAATTTTCATGCCTTGGATGAAATGCTTTTATAACTTATATATATAATGGCACAATCACATTGACACACCGGTTCTTGCCAGATCACCAAAGTTAAGCAACGTTGAGCCTGGCCAGTATCAGATGGGTGACCATTTGAGAAGGTTAGGCGCTGTATGTACCATGCCAAGTCATAGAAATTTCCAGGTTAATGTTTGGAGGCACATTAATTTACTGGGAGAAATGCACCCTCAGCAGAAGGAAACTGATGTAAAAACCTGCAGTCTACTGTATACTCTGTCCTGTGGCAGTCATCTGCATTGACAAAGGTTACAGTAATACCAAAAAGTTTGGTTGGTACTACACAAAGCCTTCACCACTATAACAAATAATCTGTGTAGATTTCCAAGTAACTTAGTTATTGTGATTGAAGCTCATATGTCGAAATTGACGGGAGAATCTTATATATATATATATAAGTTCTGTCTGCATCAGAATCGCATAAAAATCTAAAAACATCTCGAGAAAGTGTTGCAAAACTGCGAATCAACTATTTTCAACAAAAAAACAACAATATAAAACATATTCTTCCTGTTTTTTTTTGTTTTTTTTTCTGCATTTCTTTTTTCTTGTCTTCTGTCTTTTCCTTTTTTCTTACACAATTTAAAGCCATATAACTAACATATAAAGTTTTCTTATAAAATTTTAAGTTGGACCTAAGTAGCATTTAAGTTGATGTATCAAATTTGATTCTAACGAGCGAATTTTCGTTTATTGTTGTGTCGTGTTATTAGCACTATAATAATATACTTTGCTGCAATTTATTTTTTAAAAACCAATCAGATAACTGCTATTATAGAAAGAAGTTTCAATTATGACAAATAAAAAGAGAACAACTCATATTTTTATTTTAAGAATATAAAATGAATTGTCTCTTCAAACGACTTTTTTTTTTTGTATCAGTTAAAAAAAAAATATGTACAAATAAAAACTAAAGTAAGTTTATTGCATCTCCAGCAATGCTGGATAAGAATAATTAGTATATAATTTATAAACATATTTTTTCTATTCTAATATCTTTTTTTTTTTCTCCTTTTTTTTATTTAGGTAAGTGTCAATATGTGGAAAAAAATTTTTACATACAATTTGGTGATTAATAATGACAGGTAAGACTTGAACAAATTGAAACTTTTATTTTCTGATCAATTTTTTGATGAAATGTAATGTCTTCTTTATAAAGGTATGGGAAAAAAAAAAATTCTTGGTAAATAAAAGAAAAAAACAAAAAAAAAAAAAAACTCTTGCAACAGCCACAAAACATTTCTAGCACTCATTGAATGTTTCTAACTATTTTGCACAAAGAAATTTTTTCTTTTTCTTTTTTTTTTTTTACTGTTATTAAAATATATTTTTTCATCCAACTTTCTTTTTCGTTCGTTTATTTATTTATTTTTTTTTTTTCGTTTAGTTTTCGTTTTTCCTTTTCGCTGTTTCTTGTTGTTTTTGTATTTTAAGAAAGCATTGTTCTTTTTGTGTTTAAATAAGCTCTTCATGTGTTATCATCAACAAGACAATAATAGTTCCCGGTAGATGTGCATAGACATGGGCTAACCTACAATTACCAAGAAAATATAAAGTAAATAAGTTTTTCGTAACTTGCAATAATTAGCTAATTAAACAATTATGGTCGTTATTAAGAAACACTTTTTATTAATTTGTAATGAAAATGTTGTTTTTGAATCAATTGAACAGTAATTACAGCTTATTTTATACTTTCCTATTAGTGCTAAAAGAAAATTAAAAAAAAAAAGATACAAATTATTGACATCATGAGAGGGAAGACATGCAGATCTAAATGCATATTCTGACACAGTTATTGATATATATTTTTCAGTGTGAACACTTTGACATGTGTGTGGTTTGTTTGACAACTCCCCTGAATCGTCTTTTTTTTTTTTTGTTGTTTTTTTTTTTTGTCCCCAAAACTAATTTTCCGCAGTATCCATAAAAATATAATCTTTATCAAAACATATTTGTTGATTTAATATATTTCTCATTCCATGGAATTTGCGATGGATCCTGCGAGTATGTAATTAAGCGACTGTTGCCTGCGTAGTATAATATAAGTTGCGACATTTTAAAAGTTGGACCTAAATAACTGACATATCAAACTTTAAGTCAGACAAACAAAATTTTGTGTTACTGTTGTAGCATGTTATAGGCATTATTTTTCAAAAATACCGTTAAGATGACTGAAACGTATGAAAATATTTTTCAGTTATAACTGAAAAATACAAATGAACTAGAGGAATAACGCTTCTTTTTCTTTCCTTTTTTCTTTTTCTTTCCTTTCTCTTTTTCTTTCCTTTTTCTTTCCTTTCTCTTTTTCTTTCCTTTCTCTTTTTCTTTCTCTTTTTCTTTTTTTCTTTTTTTTCTCTTTTTCTTTTTTTTCTTTTTTTTCTCTTTTTCTTTTTTTTCTTTTTGTTTTTTTGTTCTTTTTGTTTTTTTGTTCTTTTTGTTTTTTTGTTCTTTTTCTGTTTTTTTTCTTTTTTCTTTTCTCCTGTTTTCTTTATCTTTTTTCGATTTTTTCTTTTCTATATAATAAAAAAAAAAATAAAAGAAAGTTGTTTCCCTTACAACTAAAATTTTATTTCTTTTTTTTTGTACAAGTTAAATAAAATGCAAACAAATAAAACTTAAAAACTAAATTGGCTTTGCATCTTGGGTAAGACTGGATGGCTATCTATGTATTCTTATTTGATTTATGTCAAAGAGTAAATAAACACGGGCCATGTAAAGTGTAAATTCAACTGGTGTCTCAGGCGTTCGTATGGTTTTATCCACTGTTTTCATTTCCCCCTTAATTACTTCAGACTCCAAAAATCTGGTCGTCTGCCACAACTCTACTCCATTTTGCTGGTATTAATGTGAATCTGGTCTCATGGATTGAATGAAAAATTTATCAACAGGTCAAGATAGAATGTAGCGAAGCGAACATAAGATTGCGGCTAATGTGTTTTTTGACAACTGTCATGTACAATGTCATTTGAAATTAGCTGGGGGCAGCATATTCTGGTAATGCGATGTAAATGGTAATGAGCAAACATACTTGTAGTTGCTGCAAGTCTTTCGCAAGAATTGGCCACATTTTGGTTTCATTAAGTTCAGACTAGAGCTTGGTATATTCAGCATTTGGTTGACAGCTTTAATTCAGAGTGAGATCAGAGTCAATATTGCAAGTGACAGAAAGCGGACTGGGTGGAGTTGATATTTATTATATAACCATGTTGACACACCGATTCACATATAATCATTGATGTTAAGCATTGTTTAACATGGTCAGTACCTAGATGGGTAACCATTTGTGAATATCGGGTGTTGTATGTAAAGCTCAGTCCTAATCACGTTGCATGTGATGAGTAACTACTAATTTACTTGAACACAAAGTTTGTTGTAATCGTTGCTGCTCAGACACTAGCCTGCAATGACATTAATTTATGATTAACGATAATATATAAATTAGGTATGTGTATATGCTTATATATTTGTATATTATTGGATTCATTCCTAAATTAATTAACCGACCGTTATGAATTTTGGAGCACAGATGCTATGCGTAAGGGGTAATAATGTGGTCATATATTCAGTTTAATTTAATAAAAAAAAAAAAAATGGGTAAAAAGTTGGAGTCCTTCAGAAAAATTCAGGTACCTCCTATTTTTATTAAATTTTAGCAATAGGTAATAGACATCAATAAATAAATAGTAGTTAATGGAAACGGAGCCATCAGGTTGCCCTCGATTATGGTCGACTACTTTAAATTTTTTTTTTTGTTTTTCGGTTTGGTATAAATTTCGTTTTTTTTTTTTTATTAGCTTCAATTATTTACGTTTTTTTTTTTTTTTTTTTTGAAACCTATATATAATCTGTAATGTGTCTGTATTTATCTTCCCATGTGAGCAAGTTATTTTTTAAAAATATTTTATGTATCTTGGGGGAAGGGGGTATCCATCTCCCCAAAGAAAGGCCATTTGGATTTAATAAAATTGAAAAACAATAACAAAAACAAAACAAAATAAAATAAATCTATAAATCCTTTAAAAAAAAAAAAATGTGCGTATGCAAACACACACACACACACACACACACACACACACACACACACACACACACACACACACACACACACATATGAAAGAGAGTAACAGCAGACAAGATTAACAGGGCGTGCCAAACATTTGTACTATGGTACCTTACTTTTTCTTTGACTATTTTTTATTTTTTTTGTATGATTGTGTGAAATGAAAATAAAACATGAGGATTTTTATATCGTCAGAAATTTTTGCTGTGTCATTTTCATAAATAAATATTCATTTTTACAAGTGAATGGACACATGATATTTTGCTTTTGTACAAGTCAAACATTTGCGTTTCATCTTGAGATACCTCTAAGCATTTCGACATGAGGATTTACATTGCTAAACATCTTTTAGGCGCGTTTAGAGAACAGCTCATTAACAGGCCTTGTCTGTTGGTCAGTTAGTCTGTGAATCTTAAGTTTGAATTTTTTTTTTAATGGAAATCACTCCAGACTAGGCATAAAACCACTTGATGTAAGGAGGTAATATATATATATATATATATATATATATATATATATATATATATATATTAGTGTTGGGACAATTAATCGGAATTGGGTATCGGTATTGGAAAACATTGTGCCTATTTTCCAATGCCCAAAACGATTCCTTTTAAATATGTTTTTTATTTGATTTTGTTTTTAAAAAAAGTCTTCAAATGCTTGAAGTAATGATAAAATAATAAATATTGATTTTAAACTAATAGTAAAAGTAAATCTATAGATCCCTCTCCCTTCACAATTGTGTTTTTACGTTTGAGAAAATATATAGAAGTGTTTTTACGGTAATCGAGATAAAATAACTATAGTTAACTATTTAGAGATTTATAAAAAATCGGAACCGGTAATTTAGTAAAGAAGCGAAAAAAATATTGGAATCCTCTCATCGCTAATATATATATATATATATATATAGAGAGAGAGAGCAAACAGTTTAATAAAATATGTTAAAAAACACTTTGAAATGAGTTAAAAACATATTTAATCTGAAAAGGAAACACTAGATAAATGGATAGTCCTTAATCCACGGAGTTTCGAAGAAATACTCTCCTTCTCATCAGAGGGTAGGAATTAGCAAAATGCAGAAGTATTTGATGAAACAACAAGTAAGTCAAAGATCTTACTTGAAAACAAAATAAGTTAAGCAGAGGGAATATGGTAAAGAAAAAGGTGATTACACATGAATGGATAGTCTGGCGGAAGATAAAAAATCCAGTGACGGTAAAATCCAAATGTAAAACTTCAAGAAAGTTAAAAGAATTTCCATTTGTACAAGTAAAATCCAAAGACATCCCATAATTGGAAGAAGATGGTCCATAATAATCCAAAGGCAGAGATCCATGGAATAATTCACAAACATATGTACAAGGAAAAAAATAATATTAATAAAAGAAAAGAAAAATAAGATGTGCTTTTCACTCTACTTCCGAGACATAACTATCTATCTATATATATATATATATATATATATATATATATATATATATATATATATATATATATATACACACACTACTTCAAGGTTAAAACTATCTAACAGTAAGTGTAAGACCCAGAAAACAGCAATTTTTCCCACTTTGTCAGAAAGATTGCTCATGGAATATGAGGACTAAAGGATAAAATAAGGAAAGCAGAAGTTACATGGCTGCCAAAGGTAGACTCAAGATTCACTTACTTTGATTTATATTTTAAGACACATCAAGCCATTCAGTATAATATGCCAATGTTTACTGCAAATAATGCATTACACATAGCTGGAGAGAGATATTAGCATGCTTGCCAAGTGTTAAGTGAATGCATTAGATACCACTGGATGAAAACTGGTTTACCAGATTTCATAGTCTGCATCAGTATCCATTATACTAATTGTTCTCACTATCTAAGGTCTGAAGATATAAGAACATTTAAACCCCTACTACCCTTATGAACAACTTTGTCATCGCTGTTTGCAGTGAATAGATTTTGTTAAAGATGTAGAATAGATTTCGTTATAAACATTATTTTTATAAAAGACGCTGTTTGATTGATCTGTCTGCCGCGCAGTTTTTGAAATAACATTTTCGCATCATCTAACCAATCTTCACGGGAAGTTTTCGTTTAGCAACAAAATCAAGTTTCGATTGATTCTAAAATGGCGTTCTGTGCAGTTCTATAGGATCTACCCTCCCAGGCTTTTGTCTTATCACCATTTGACAAGGAGTTTATTGTTAATCGCCTGAGGCACCCCTACTGAGGAATGTTGATGGGTGACCATTTGGAAATACCAGGTGCTGTATGTAGGAGGACGTTGACATCTCTTTGTAGGAGGTAGGGAGAGAAAAATATATTAACAGTCAAGCTTCTGGGTTTGACCTTTACTCCTGATCTGAAATGGAACACGTACATAAAGTCTGTTTCCAAGGTTGCTGGAAAGATGGTGGGATCCTTCTACCGCTCCAGAAGATATCTCACTACTGATGCAATTCTCTATCTATATAAAAGCCAAGTACGTCCAAGGATGGAATACTGTTGCCATATCTGGGCAGGAGCTGCCAAAAACAACCTATCATGCCTTGACAGAGTACAAAATAGACTTCGTGGTTTAGTGGGGGATGCCCTTTTCTCTACCCTGTAACCTCTCTCCCACAGAAGAGACGTGTCGAGCCTATCTTTGTTTTATCATTATTTTCATGGCAGATGCTCGTCTGAACTCCAATCCCTGGTCCCCCCTCGCCAATCTTTCATGAAAAACACCAGTCTAGCTGAATCCACTGTGAAAAACTTCCCCCACTCTTTATCTGTTCCTAAATCAAAACGCGGATTCCATGAACAAAGCTTCTTTCTTAGAACTGCACGCCTGTGGAACTCTGTTCCGTCTGCCTGCTTCCCTCCAGACTACAACTTGGATGTCTTCAAGTCCAATGTTAACAAATTCCTAATGAACCGCCCCCCCCCTAATTAAACACTTCATCAAATCTCCACACTAACGTAATGTACTTACAATAACCCTTATCCCTGAGTGGCTTCCGGGCCTTGATAAGTGGTGATCACTGTGTAAAAAAAAAAAAAAAAAAAAAAATGTTCACATAAAACAAGAAATCGTCTGCTCAATTAGATACAGGTTCTAGGGTAAGAGAGAGACGTTGGAGAAATGAAAGTTTTGATTGAAAAACTCACTTAATGTCCTTTGAAATGTGACCTTTCTTTTGTCTCTTTTTTTTATATATTTCTTTCCTGCAAATTGTTTATATTTGATTACGCTACCACGTCGTTGCCGGCTTCGCCAACCCGACCTTCGCTGACTTACGTCTTATCGCCTTGAAGTGCGAAGCTCCACTGCCTGCTGACAACTTTTTTCAGGCCCCTCTCTTTCTATACGATCTCTCTCTTCCTCTACACAGTTTCTCTCTATATATACGATTTATTTCTCTCTAGGTTTCTTTTCTCTTTCCTTTTTCACTCTTCGTTCAAAGTATCTCTGTCTCTCCCTTCTCCTCTTGTTCGCAGGCCTCCTCCTCCCCTTTTTTCTGTTTTGTTTACAAAATATGACCGAGCAGACGTGAATTGGATCCTTTTGACGCGAAAATGATACAGTGAATAAAATATACTGAAAATATATCTCCTCTCGGCTAAAAATCAATAAAATAATTTATTATACATTTTAATAAATGTGTCACAATATATATATATATATCACGTGATCTTCAATGTTTGTCTAAGGATTAGACATGTGCAGTTAAATTGCAAAGACGTCATTAAAATTGACTTGTAATCAGTTCTTGTCTTTATTGCTTTTCTCTTTAAAATTATTTACATAAAAATGACGCGTTCTAAATTCATTCATTGAATAGATTATTTAGATGTGTTCTGGCATACTTTTTTGTCTATAAATTAGTCTGTCAGGCTAAAGTTTGAAATAGAACTTTTGTTGATCGGTCATGCTTAAGTTTGATATAGTATTTCTGTTAGTCTACCATGCTTAAGTATGAAATAGCATTTTTGCTAGTCTGTCATGCTTATGTAAGTTTTACAAACCCTGATTCTTATTTCTGATACTAGCAGCTCTGTTTATATAAGTACGTATGTAGAGATAAAATGGGTGGAAAAATATCCAAAACAGTACAATCAAATTGAATCATATGATGAGACGATAATATTTCGTATTTCATCCGTATCATTAAGGGCTTACGCAGAAATGAGTAGATGTAATTTTTAGGAGGAAAGGGATTTATTAGATTTTATCCTATTTTATATATATATATATATATATATATATATATATATATAGTAATTTATAAAATATATATGGCGATTAAGCTACACTGAATATTCTGCGTTTCATCCAACTATAGGATTCGTCAGGCTTATGCGCATAAGCCTGACGAATCCTATAGTTTGATGAAACGCAGAATATTCAGTGTAGCTTAATCGCCATATATATTTTATAAATTACTAACTAGCTCTACCTACGTATTGAGCACTTTTGAAGTAAATACTTAAAGTTTACGCATAAATCTATACTTTCGTATATTAAATTTATGTGAATAAATGAAGTAGTTATATATATATATATATATATATATATATATATATATATATATATATACATACACTACGGTTGTATCAATTGGTTTCCTAGATGTAAATCCAATGAAACTCGCGTAATTATTAAGTAGTGCTCAATGCAGGACAGAGCTTGTGTGTGTGTGTACATATATATATATAACTACTTCATTTACTCACATAAAATTAATATACGAAAGTATAAATTTATGCGTAAACTTTAAGTATTTACTTCAAAAGTGCTCAATACATAGAGCTAGTTAGTAATTTATAAGCCCGAAGAATCCTAGAGTGGATGAAACGCAGAATATTCAGTGTAGCTTAATCGTCATATATATTTTATAAATTACTATATATATCTATATATATATATATATATATATATATATGTGTGTGTGTGTGTGTGCATGTATATGTACTAGCTAAACTACCTGGTGTTACCCGGGGTCATAAAAATCAAAACAAAAGAGGTTAACCGTGTAACGTCTCTTGTAAAGCAGGAAACATTTACCTATCTGATCACAGTTAAGCACCTCGTGTGCGTGTGTGAATGTTCATTTGAATTGTTGTTAACAGGTTTCTGAAGATTAAAAGCCTTGTGTTTATGTTGCTAAATTTTTGAGATGATGATTATTTGGATTCTTTGCACTACTGTTCTCATCTTGAGTGTTATTTGCGCAATGTTTTGGCCGATATAATCGCTAACCTTTTCCGGGCGTACCTTGTTGAACTCGTGAATCTGCACGGAATTTCAAACAATTCTTTATTTAATCCAATGAGGTAGCATGCTCTTGTTCTGTCAGCTATGATTGGGTAGCAGCGTTAAGTAATTTGCTGTTGTATTTTAAGTTTTTCCGACACTGAGGACTGAAACTTCAACCTTTGAAAGAATGTAATTTTTTTCCAACTGAATTTAACCAAGTACACTATCCACTGTGCCACAGATCCTTGCAAATGGTAGTCTGAAGAATTCAAATAATACGAGCCTTGTATTTATGTCTTCCAGGTAATTTTTGTTATATTCTTGTAGTGTTTCATGGATAGCTTGCATTTTTCAAGACAAACCTAATCCAACAGATTGACTCTCTCTTTCTTTCTTTCTCTCTCTCTCTCTCTCCCTTTTATATGGCTTATTCCTCCTTTCATTTTTATTGATCTATCTTCTAAATACACAGCAAGGCTTGATTCTGATGTCACAAAACAATCAACCTTGAAGCAATGTCACTTTTCATTGGCCTATCATAGTCTTAGTTTTCAGCATATATTACCCCTCACCCCCTCCCCAACCGTAATCTTCCTTGTTATTTTTTTTTATTATTCTGTTAAGTGAGGCTGCATAAGTAACACATATGTCTATGAAATCTGCTACATCTCACCTTTGAATCGGATGAAAGAAAATCCACCTAATCAATTTCAAAAAATCTACTCTGATTCTTTCAACTGTCGACTTATCACATCTGAGTAAAAGTGGATGAAAAAAAAAAAATAAATTGCTGTTAAGAAAGTAAGTTGAATCCATGGTCGAACATATTCTAATGCTTAGATCTGAAAGATTATTGTTAAAGCAAATTCTAACAGTGTGTATGGTCGCAGTCGTATGCAAATAACCGAGCCATGTGCGAAGTGACGTCATGGCGAGGAAGAAGGAAAGAAAAATATTATAAAAGAAGAAAAACGTGACCTGGAGACAGAAAAACGTATTACACAACAGAAAAAGATGTGTCCTAAACATGGTCGGACAAAGACAGAGTACCACATGTTTGATACAGCAGAGTCTTATTAAGCACATTAGAGTACAAGAAGACTTTAGAATAAGCGACAGGGCATTATTCTGGAAAGTACCTGTAAATAAATGTCTGTTGTTTCACTGAAAAAACAAAACAAGAGTGAGTCAAATTCTTTCCTTGTCTTTATTACCTAGTGACAAAATCTACATATAAACGGATACTACATTACAAAATTGCATTAACCAGTAGATTTCGTTTTTGCTAATGGAGTAATATACCAGGTGTTACCAAAAAACTGTACTCAAACTTTAACTGCTATCGGCGTTATCTAGACAATAATGGTCATTTTCTAATGCTATTATTGTGTAATGAAATACATTGTATCATATACCATTTGAACTGATCATAGCTGATTTATTTCAATGAAGAGTGTTCGACTGAGCTCCAACCTTTTCGTTTCTCCTCATAAAACTCTTGCTGTAAGAATTTTATTTCATCATTACAAAGAACTTCCTTTCTTCCTCCGTGTGCCTAACATCAAAAATAAACAGCTTCTTTCAAGAACTTTTTTTATCTGTAGTCACATGTTATCACATGATTTCTTCCCTGTGGGCTACAACATGGTCATCTTCAAATCCAATATCAATAAAGTTATCGAATTTTTTTAAATTCCGTTCATTATTTTTGATCCTCTCATAAAAGTTCTTGAACATTTACCTGCCAATTTATTTATCGCATTAACCTGTATCCTCAGGCGGATTTTTAGACTTGATAAGTGGTGATTCATTAAGAGGTGGGGGGGGGGGGTTAATTCCATAATCTGCCATGACATATATTACAACTTTCACATACTTCCATTACACCAGATGTTCTGTTTCTGATTTAAATAAGTCAAAAAGAAAAAAAAAAAAAAAAGCTTGAATTGTCATTAAACTGACAAATTCTCTTAATTAGACAATTTGTTTTCTTTTTTTAATGCAAGAAAATATTTACTTTAAAACTTTGATAGTCCACAACTTTTAACTCGAATTTCTAAATCAACTAAATTATCCTATTTAAAACATTTGTATTATAGGGATGTGGGGTTTTTCACTTGTTAACGGAATTCCACATTTTTTTTTTTTTTTAATCCAGAAAAAAGCGGATTTCCACTTAAATCGCTAGAGCCTCTCGTATTAGAGTTTCCCTCTTTTTGGTTGAAATCATTTAAAAAAAATTTTTTTGGAATTTTTTAGATGTGTATTGATTAGATTCTTCAAACTACTTTCTTCATCTTGAGTGTTATTTTCACAATGGTTCAATTGATATAACCTTCAACCTTCTTCAGATGCATCTTGTCGAACTCAAAAATTTCTCTGAACTCTGGAAACCCACAGAATTTCGAACGGAATCCTTTATTTAATCCACGTTCTATCAGCTATGACCAGGTAGAAATCCTAAGTAATTTGCAACTTTATTTTGAGTGTCACCAGCACTGAGGATTGAACCTTTAACTTACAACTGAATTTAAGTATTTTATCCACTAGGCCACAGGTCCTTTTTTTTTTAATAAAAGGCTGATTATCCCTCTTCTGGCAATAATTCACTCGGAAAACTGACAATCTTTATTTTGCATGAAAGGTAAAATTTAAAGCAATTCGTGTTAGGATAGAGGAGTTAGATTACTTTTGCTTCATCAAAGATTAACTTACTGTCTCTCCCAAAATGAGATGCAGTGTTTTTCTCTTGATTTTGACTTTTTTTTAGTTGAAAATGATTAGGATTGTTTAGGGGGGAAAAAAGTTTTTTTGTGCTTCCCTATCTCCACATATATGCGTGCACACACACAAACACAGAGGTCCTGTGTGCCCCCCCCCCCGCCATACACCATTAAGAAATTCGTCTCAATTTCAGCTTTTTTTAAAAATTTTTCTTTTAATTTTCCTTGTTGACGACTCACATTCTTGGTATTATTTTCTACTCCAAATTGTACCACACCTCTACAAACATTTTATTCTAGGAATCGGCCTATTTTAGTTAAGGGGATCCTGATAATGACATATAACCTTCTGTTTCTCCAGCTCTCCTAAATACTAGTCTAGTCTCCTAATACTAAACTATGATATATTTACATATACACTTTGTTATGTGCTCCTAGTCTTTCTAACTTGTTTATTTTTCAACCTGTTTTCTCTTTTCTTGGCATTCAGGAGTTTTCTAACGAGTTTTCAGACCATCACTTAAATTTATATTTTACTAGCAGGGAGACTTGACGTTGCTCGGAATTGAATGATAATCAACAAATACTTCACACTCCTATATTTTTATTGTCATAGAAATCTGTGAAATCGCCTTCACATGCCTCCATGTCCAAAAAATGTTATTCTACATTGCACTCTAGAGAACCTACTATTTCTTTTATAAAATTATTTTATATAAACTTCTTTCCTGTTAACAAAAAAAAAAACACATTAAGAAATTTACGTGTCATGCAAAAAAAAATTATTTGCAGTTAATGAAAAGAATTAATAAATTTATGTGCAGGTTTGAACCTACAAACCACGTCATGCAAAAAAAAAAAAAAAAAAATGCTATCAACTTACCTACAATAGAATTTTCATGGTCTCTTGTTCTATCATTGTTGCTAAGCGATGATATGGAAAAAAATGGCTTTACCGATGATAGATAAATTAAAATAACGGTTTCGATTATCGGTAATTATCGATGGTATTCTGAAACAAAACTTAACTAAGATCACTCTCAGACTTATACATTAAAGTTTTGTAACTTTTAAAGAAAATCTGTTCAGCCGTTTCGGAGTCTATAAGGAACGAACTCACACACACACACACACACACACAGTTGCATTTAGATATTCTCTGCCTATGATTCAGTTGTTGTTGCTGATTCAGTATCGTTAGACTTGGTTAGTGTTCTGAAGTAATGGAGAAACATCTCCGACTGTAAAAACCTTATAAATAGAAATTTATAATAAATCGAAATAAATAAATATAAATATAAATTCTTTTATGGGCGTCATTAGATGGGGTCAGTATTTCGGAGAGATGGAGAAAAGTTTGTGGTTACTTGAAATCTTCTTTTTATGAGTAAATCTCCGGCTGATCTTATTGTTAGAATATTATGAGTATGTGTCAATTTCGACAAAACTAAACTTTAAACGTGAGAAACGATTATTTTATTTTTGTTTATTTTTTTGAATGCTCAAGAGACTGAATTTTGAACTTGTAAGAGGAATATGGAGAAACTAAACCTTTTATCAAAATGATCTGTAAACTAAAAATATTTTAAAATTTTCTTTTTCTTACTATATGAGTAAAACAGATGTGTATATATATATGTGTGTGTGTGTTTAACCGATAAACTCATAAACTACTGGTCACATAACACTGAAATTAACAGGAAATAGTAATCATACACCAATGATGGTTTATCACAAGTAAAATTTTTGTTTGGATGGATGAATAATGCATACAGAAATGTCAGCAAGTTGAAAGACAAAATATTCATTTAAACTTGCCAACATATTTCTATTACTTTTGCGCATGTACAAATTCATTCATAGTTTGAAGTGTTTTAATTTTAAATCTTTCTTATCTATCTGTCGATAGCTCAAACAGTAAGAACTGCAGCTGGAGTGCTAAATGTTTTACTTTCAATTCTAGCTGATGTCATCCAAGTCATTTTTTTTTTTTTTTTTTTTTTTAGCTTTTGAAATTAGTTTATATATATATATATATATATATATATATATATATATATATATAAGCTGAATGTCTGTGTGTGTGTGTCTGGTCACGAATAGGCTCCTATATGGTTGACTATTTTATAAAACTGATTACATATGATGATAGAAAATGTATCGAGACACAGGAATGGGTATGTTTGATCTGACAGAACAGTGGTTCATTAAAATTGTGGGGTCTGCGTTCGCGCCTGGTCCACAAAGTATGGAAATAAAAAATTTAAAAATTAAAAAAAAAAAAAAATGTTTACAGGTGTTTTTCATATAGATGTACATAAGAATACTTTGATAAGTTTGTTTTAACTTAAATAGAGATGGTATAATAAAATTGTGGGGTCTGCGTTCACGCCTGGCCTCCATAGAATGGAAATAGGCACAAACTTTAATAAAGACTTTTCATATCTATCTGCGTAAGTATACTTTGATAATTATGTTTCAGTTTGAAGAAATATGATATAATAAAATTATGGGGTGTTCGTTCGCGCCTGACCTCCATAGAATGTAAATATGTCACAAAGTTTAACAAGGTTTTTTAATATAGATTCACAGAATATTGTGATAAGTGCTTCAGTGTGAACAGGTATGGTATAATAAATTATGGAGTTTATCTATTTTATTTATACTTTCATCATATTTTGCTTTGGTTTTGATACCCCCAAATTCAACCCAAATTTACAACCCTTCCTTTTCATAACCTATCATACTTTCATAAATCAGAGTCCATTTTCTGTAGGCTGTTTTTAAACCCAGTCAACGACGGGTACTTTTGCTAGTGTATATATATATTGCTATAATATTTTTAATACCTACAGACACTAGTGTATCATCCTTTTGGGAATCATCAGTGCAAGGTATCACATAGACTGCCGATCAGGGGATTCGAAAAAAGCAATGAAGTCATCTCTGACTATATATATGATTACAAAACTCAGATCAGCTTGCTTGCTTGGCCAAGTTTTATGAGGAGAAACGAAAAGTTGGAGCTCAGTCGAACACTCTTCATTGAAATCATCAATCCAGTTTGTGACTTCTTTATCTTTCTTGGCTTGTAACTTTAAATCGTCCATCCGGTTTGTGACTTTTACTGCTTTTAGTAGCGCTGCTCTAGATTCTGACGATATATATATATATTTTTTTTCAGGCTTCACTTAAAAAATATTTTTTCTTCACGGAAAAAGGGGAGGTAGAAACTTGGTTTTAGTAGTGTTTTTAGTAGGGTTACTTTAATTTTTATTAGTGCTTGCAGTAGTGTTCTGGAGGCTTCCCGAGTTTTAGTTTTTTCACTCATCACTTAAAAAAAGTTTTCTTAAGACAATAAAAGATAATATAATCTACAAATCACCTTTTATTTTGAACATTTTTCATCCTACTCTTTATGGGCCAACGAGTAGACTAATATATATATATATATATATATATATATATATATATATATATATATACACACGCACACGCACACATTGAATAAAGAATAATAAATACGAAATCTGCATGAATTAAAATATATTGAAGTGTATTTCACGACCAGCAAGGTCGCCCTCCCCTCTAGTTCCAAAATATTTCAATTAGATGTATTCAGTCTGTTAATGCTTAATTTGGAAATAGAATTTTCTTTGGTCTACCATACTATACGTTTGAAAAAGTACGTTCATCAATTCGTTGTGCTTACTTTGAAATAGCACTTTCGTCGTTAACTACATAGATAGAATAGAAGCATTTTTAGGATTTATTTTTTTAATAAATCTAAAAGACTAAAAATATTTGGTTTATAAAAAAATAAAAAAAAGACAGTTTAATTTCTGACCAACTTATTTGGCTTGTTAAAAGTTTTCTAATTATCTTAATTATGAATCGACCTGGTTTTGCTCTTTTGATCCATGGCCAGTTACGCCACCTTCTCCCTTACCACATTCCTTTCTCAATCATTCAGCATTAATTTCCATATATGAGGATATATGTATGCATCATGTTACATTATGTGTATGCGTTTATTGCACCGTATGTGTGTATTCAGTATTTACTTCAACGTGCTCAATATTGGAGTAGAGCTTAGTAATAATAGTAGAATGAAACAAAGTTTCTGTGCAACTCACACACATACACATTAGTAATTTAAATTCTATGATGTGAAATGGTTAAGTTTCGAATGTAAAATTTTTATTATATGCAAGACAAAGAATACAATTCAATAAGTATATCTCCTTAACCTATAGGTTTTCGATGTTTACCCATCTCCTCAGAGGAAAAATATTAGCAAATTATAACGGTTTATACCTAATTTGCTAAATACAATAAACATAGAAAATCATAATTAAAAGTGTTTAAAACATAGAGTAAGGGAAATTATATATTTGTTCATGCATTTGTTTTGGTATTTTAAGCAATTTTTTTTTTTTTTATTTAGCTGGGATTATCTTTATAAAACATTACAGCCAATAATATTTTGTAAGACCAATAATCACTGGATTTCCATACTAGTAAATATATTGTGCTACGCTATTTTGAAGTGTGTGTGTGTGTGTATATATATATATATATATATATATATATATATATATATATATATATATATACTAGCAGGGATACCTGGCGTTGCCTGGAACAAAAATGGAATACATTTTTATTAAAATTTCTATCTATTTATCTTACTTTCCCGTTTGCTCCCTCCTTTATCTTTACTCTCTATCTTCTCTGCTCAGACTATTCCTCTCGGGGCATGCACATACACAGCCTATTTTTTTTTTTTTTTTTTATTACATCATATAATCACTGCTCATCAAGGCCTGGATACTACTCACGGATAAGGGTTAATGGGTACTGTAAGAGAAATTTGATAATTTATTTTAGAGGCCGGCTCTTCAAGAACCTGCTCATGTTGGACTTGAAAGCAACCATGTCATGGTCAGCAGAGAAGCAGTTATGTAGAATTGTTTCACAGACTAGCAATTCTAGGAAAGAAACTTTGTTCATGGAATTTTCGTTTAGATTTATGCATAGATAGTAAGGAAAATTGCTGATAGTTGCTGTAGCTAGTTCTGTGATTGCCACAAGAGACTTACACCGGGGGGGGGGGGGTCGTAGAGTGAAGCTCAGTTGAGCACTTACCGTGAAAATAACGATACTGTAGAGAGAGGCTTGCAACATTTATTCTATGAAAAAGAGGCAGCAAAGAAAAGGAAAGGACATCACTCACCAGATTTTAAAGTTTTTGTACCCTGTTGAGACAGGAAACGCTGCTCTTTCTTTTATATAGATTCTTTGGAGAATGTGTCAGCATAAGGAGAATAACTCCTTGATTAAAAAAAAACATCAAAGATACTTCATTTTAGTATAAAACCGTAATAAGTAGACCCCCCCCCCACACACATACACACGGGGGGGGGGATCTGCCAGCTTAGGGGTTAAGAATAAATCGTTTTACATATTATTCATCTAGGACAAAGCCGATTAAGAATATACCAGCTTTGTAAGTTTTTATTTTGTAGTTTTTGACTTTCGGTTGGACAAGCACACAGACAACTGCCTTTCATATAATAGATATATCGGTTTTTGTTCATGTATAAGTCAATTTGTGAATATATATATATATATATATATATATATATATATATATACAAATGTATACAAATTGACTTATACATGAGTACAAACCGATAAATCTATTATATGAAAGGCAGTTGTCTGTGTGTCTATATATAATGTTTGTATAGTTTTAATTTCTTATATGTAAATCCACTGAAACTCCTGTGTTTATAAAAAAAAGTGCTCGATGAATAAGCAGATCATGTTTATAGTATGTTTATTCATACAAACAGTATTGGCTACATATGTGCATAAACGCTTCTGCAGTGCCTCTTTTTAGAGACGTTACATCTCCAGGCTGTGGTATCACTTGAAACCAAACTCAATATTACATTCTTTATATAGAAAAAGCGTTTATCTAATTAAACTAAAGAAATGAAAAACGACGATGAAACAGTGTACATAGAATTTTTTCTTTTTCTGTATAATCTATATATATAAAAGTGAAAATGTTTGTGTGTGTGTGCGCGCATTTTTGTGTATGTCCAAGGAAGTCACCTCACAACTTCTTAAAACTCTTTATATCGCGCCTAAATGATAATATCTACGAGCTAGCAACCGGAGGCGCCTGTCTATTTAATTTGTCCGACTTTTAAAAGATAAATATTCAACAATTTTCGATCGCCGCATGTGCATTAAGCTTTTTTGTATAAAAAAAGAAGCGAACAGACTCACAGTAAATAAAACACTGTCCCACACTCAAAGTTGACGTCATTAAGTCATCAAAAACGGGCACCTGCTAAGTCACACGTTTTTTTTTTCACCACTTTATTATTTTCCAACTGCATGTCAAGGCTTCGTTTTTTTTTTTTTTTTTTTTTTTAAACAAACACCCGGCCAATGATTTACCCCAAAACACACATACCTACAAACACCCGGGCAACGCCGGGTACCCCCCTCCCGCTAGTCTCTCTCTCTCTCTCTCTCTCTCTCTCTCTCTCTCTCTCTCTATATATATATATATATATATATATATATATATATATATATATATATAAAGCGGAAAATGTATGTATGTATGTATGTATGTATGTTCGCTTTTTGTGTGCGTCCAAGAAAGGCTTTTTTCTGAGAAGCGATCGGTCGACTCATTTAAAGCTTTTTATATCGCGCCTAAATGATAATATCTACGAGTTAACAACCGAGGTCGCCTGTCTATTTAATTTTATTTCAAAAGATAAATATTCAAGATTTTTTGATCGCCGCATGTGCATTAAGCTTTTTTGTATAAAAAAAGATGCGAACAGACTCGCGGTAAATAAAACACTGTCCCGCACTCAAAGTTGACGTCATTAAGTCATCAAAAACGGCACCTGCCGTTAAACGTCGCACGTTTTTTTTTTTTTTTCACACGTTATTATTTTGCAACTGCGTGTCAAGGCTTCGTTTTTTTTTGGTTTTTTTAACAAACACCCGGCCAACGATTTTTGTTTTCATTTACCCAAAAACACACACACCTCCAAACACCCGGGCAACGCCGGGTACCCCCCTGCTAGTGGTAAATAAAAAAAACTAAAGAAATAATACAAAATCAAATGACTTCATTTAATGATCTCATTCTTTAGTCTTCTGGGTAGGGGCAAACTGTAGTATCTGTTCTGATACTACACTTCATCGGTTCTGTCCTCAGTCACTGAGGCAATTTTTCCCTCAGTTCAAAGTTCTCCTTTGTGGAGAACTGACTTTTTCCCAAACTAGAAACTTTGTGTTTAACTCTTATCAGGGGAAGGAGGGTCACTAATTAAGGACTTGGTTAAATCCAAAGCAAAGCTAATATGTGTATATATTAGTGTGTGTGTGTGTGTGTGTATACCTATATGTATTAAACCAAAGTGTGTATATATTATGACATTTGTGGTTACACAGATGGCTCAACAGCACTGACTTACTGTTGCAGATATAAGCCCACTTTATATTCTAGCTAAATTCTACTCCTCTTTGTACGAAGGGAAATTGTTAGTAGTGGTTGTATATAGACGAGTATTTTACATAAACATTTTACAGAGTAAAGCGTTTCTTTCCAAATTCATTTGAGGCTGACATTTTCTTTTTCTCATTTCTCCTCGTCACTTAAAAAGGCATATATTTTAATCGTTAATTTTTGTACGAGGGGATGGATTTATATTTATTTGCATACAAATAAATACACATTGATCTTTATTATAGAGTGGATGATGATTTTATGTGTACATAGTTTTATAGGAATTTGCGTTTTGATCTCCGGCCAAATTCACTGTTGGCTTAGCACCATCTCTCAATCTTCATCGATATTCACGGCTAAATTTGTAAGTTTCGATAAATCTTTTTGTCTCGCTTTTATTTCTTTGCTTTTTCTTGTAATATTTGGAAATATTTCATCTCCTTTTATCCATTATGATTTCTCTTATCAGTTATTTTACACGATAACCAACAAAACAAAGAAGGGGTGAAAAAAATAAATACACAACAAATAAATGGTACCAAAGGAAAGCTAAGTTACTCTTCTACCTACTTGGATAATTTTTTTTTAGTTTTAACTTATTTTAAAGTTTTCTTTTTTGTTTTTGTTTTTTTACTTAACCCATTACCTCCCGGTGATCTCATATGAGATCACATAAAAATTAAGATATACTGTAGCCATTGTAGATGTATCCTCCCTGGAATGTTAGGTGTTGTTTGATGGCGCCATGATAAAAACCTACAATCGTCCGACATTAGAAATATCTTAACTAACAATACTAAAATTCGATACCTTAACAATTGCACCCGAAGAATAAGATTACTAGAAGCCATACTAATTAAAAAAAAAAACTACAGCCTCTTATTAACTGGATCTGATTTAATACCCGGACAGCGGACAAATATACTAACTGTATTCAGCAACTAACAATAACTAAATTATAATAGAAAAATGAGAGCATGAAAAGTAATATGGTTAAGCTTAAACATGGAAAAGTAAAGGACTAGTTGTTAAAACTGGAAAAGAAAAGGACAAGATATTATAGTAAAAAATATAATAAATTTATAACTTAAAATATTGCAGTATTAAGAATTGATTATATAATGTTATAAATTGAATTAAAAAAAAATTCTTAATGCTGCAATATTTTAAGTTATAAATTTATTATATTTTTTACTAGAATATCTTGTCCTTTTCTTTTTCAGCTTTAACTAGTCCTTTACTTTTCCATGTTTACGCTTAACCATATTATTTTTCATGCTTGCATCTTTCTATTGTAATCCATGATTTTTCTAGGCTTCCAATAAATTCACTTGTTTTTTTGTTTGATTTCAGTTATTTTTTTTTTTTTACTCCATAAACACATATGTAATAACAATGTACAGCACTCATCTGCTTTCAGTAAAATCCCCCCAATTATCTCCCTGTCATGCTTTCATTCTCTCTGTTTCACTTGTTACTTTTCTTTCCGCGACAGCAGTGAATTAGTAGCAACAGTAATTGCTGAACCGACGTGGTTGCTATAGAAACCAGTTATAAAAAGCGTTGCTCCCCTTCTTACATATTTTTACGATTTTGAACACCAGAAAATTCATCATAACTTTCGTTTTACTGAACGAAAATTGAAATTTATTTTCACAATATAGCTGAGAAGGTGATCTGTAATAATTGTTTGAAATTTGGTCGAAAAATGAGTGAGCGGTGAAACTTTAAAGCAGTTCTATATGACTAAAACTGCAACTTAACCATATAATCAAACACGGTAGTTTTTGAATGATAAATAAAATATAAAATAAGAAAATTAAAAATGAAAATAATTCGCTCCCACCCATCCTGCGCCCACTTTTATAACCGAGAGAAAAAAAATTAAAATAGAATTCACTATAAATACACCAAGCCTCAAGAAAGAAAATAAATAACAATAAAAACAACAATCGGATTTACCGATTGAAAGCGTTTGAGAAGAATATGGCTGAATAACAACTACTGGCCGCCATAATATACAACATGCCAGCCAAAATAAAAATGACCGCTCATCAAATTGAAAAGTTATCCAACAAAATCAGAAAAAAAACAACTCCGTCGTTTTCAATCAGATATATATATATATATATATATATATATATATATATATATATATATATATATATATATATATATATATATATATAAAATCAAATATATACTTATGAGGAGCTATATGTTTGGGTTTCATTTCAATGAAAGTATTTGTTAAAAACTAATATCCTACCATCTATATTATAAAGAATCTTTTTTGGATTCACATCTTTTGACTTAAAGCTATTAATTTTTATTGCCTAAACATTAATAATAATAAAAAAACAAAACAAAAAGGACTCACATCATCTCCTACTTTTATTAGTCACTAAAATTTGACTTTCACATCCCAGAAAGCTTTCTGGCATCAACGGCCACAACAGTGTCTGTCCGTTCCACTTTTTCTCTGAAACTACTGGGCCAGTCTGACTGATATTTTGTGTTGTTCTTTGTGAAAAGATGCAGCAAACTAAGTATTATTGTATCTACTCGGTGTACAGTTAAGATTTATAAAGATTAGTAACCATAATACCACATTTACTCAAAGTTTGGCATAACGCACTCATTTTAATGGATTCAAATGTCTAGTTTATAATATACTAGCAGGGATCCTGACGTTGCCTGGGATAGAATGATGATCAACAGATGTTCCACTCTCCCATACTTTTATTTTCATTGAAATCTGTGAAATTGGCCATTTTTCAATTGAATCGGTTGATTGCTTGTTCTAGTTGGGGTCACTCCCCCCCCCCCGCGATGTACTGGGAGGAAGCTACACATGCTTCACTGCAGTGACAGTCCACAATATCTTGTAGTCTACATTGCACTGTATAGAATCTTCTGTTGATCTGATAAAATTATCTTTAAATAATGGCTTGATTTAAATTTTAAAATGCCAAAGTAAAATATCATGGTTGAGCTGTGCTCTAAAAACAGAAACATTCATCTTGAACGCGCCCCTGTCTTATAAAAAGAATCTTCAATTGATTTTATTGGCTGGGCGTTTCTGCTTGTGCGGCGATAAAACTTCTCAAATGCACTTGTGATGTTAGGTTGTATAAAAGTGTTCATTTCTTTTACAATTGAACTTCCTTCTTTAATCGCATTTTTTTTTTTTTTTTGATTATCGATTATCAATAATTATTGGATGCATTCTGATGCAAAATCTATTTAAGAATACTCCCAGAGACATCTAGCACATTTGTATGAAATTTAAAAAAAAAAAAAAAAAAAATCCCAACCATTTTGGAGTCCATAGGGAACGAACACAAACACACAGTTCTTTTATATAATAGTAGAAGTAGATAGATTTACAAGTGCAAATGATTTTTTTCCACTCATCATTTCTATGCACTAATGTTGGAACGATTAATCGGAATTTTTAATTGGAAAATCGGAACTTTTGAAGGTATTGGAATCGGAAACATATGTGCCGATTTTTTTGATGCCAAAAACGATTCTTTTAATTATCTGTTTTATTTAATTTTGTTAAAAACGTTATCCTCCACTACTGGTAATAATGATAAAATAAATGTTAATGATTTTAAACTACCATTAATAGCAAAGTCTATAGTTCATACCCATGTGTTTTTCGTTCACTTTTGAGAAAATGCTGTACATATGTCTTTTTGCGGTAATGAGGAAAAATTACTAGTTTATAGTTAATTATTTAGAGATGTATAAAGAATCAGAATCTGGAAAAATATTGAAATCGTCTCATCACTACTATTCTCTTCATTGTTAATACTATTTACTTTTCGTTTATATATAAAACTAGCAGGGGATCCCCGGCGTTGCCTGGGTGTGTAGGGATGGTGTAGTAAGGGACCTGGGTGGATAGAAGTGTTAAAAAAGAATAAAAGTGGTAGTAGCGAGAAGGGGGGGGGAACAACAATAGACAGCCCGAGTGGAGTGAGGTATTTAAAAAAAAAAAAAAAAAAAAAAAAGTGGTAGTAGACAGGCAGACTCGAACCTGTAATGCGAAGGAGGAAAAGGTGAAAAAAAAAGCTAATGTCTTAGCTGATGTGTCCATCGCAAAACCGGAAGTCTCGAGCGTTGGAATTAAGGGTAGTCAATTGAAAGGAGACGTGACTTGCGAAAATGTCAATGAAAAAACCGACCCCTCCTTGTAGAAGATTGCCCAGTTGAGAGTGAATGAATTAAAGATTTTGGCAAATTTTTCGATATTTGTCGTCCGAGTGACTGAGCTTTAAATCTATACCAATTTTGTCACATACCACGCGTTTGTCGAAGGTTTTTGCAAGACAAACATACAAAAACACACACACACACACACACTTTACCTTTTATATATTAGAAGATGAGCTGTTAAACATTTTTTTTCATTAACGGGAAATTGTTTTTTTATTCTTCAATTACTTTTTGTTTTGCCGTATCTATGTTAACTTTAATACACAAGTGATTTTTTTTATTTTTATTTAATGGGGGCTTCAATAGCAAAGCAAATATTTTATTTTGCATTTAGCTATACATTTTTTTTTATTTAACGATTTAATTTGGTTTTGAATTTTATGATTTGCTATTTTCCCACTAAACATTACGAAAGAGAAATAAAAATAAGCTGCTAAATTAAAGCTTAAATGTCAGTTATGTTCATTAGATTCATTGGAAACTATATAACAACTTACTTACTGTTGTTTGCTTGTAAAAAGAATTTATTTCGATTTTTCTGGTCTGGCTGTTGGATTGTCCACATGACCTAAAAGGCTCAGAGTTTAGTTAAGGGAGGACTTATATCTTGGGTTCGTACCGTGTGACTGACAAGTTATCTCCACACTGACGATTCCCTAAAAGGATGAAATGTATGCATATGTATGCGGATAATAATGAAAAAAAAAATATATATATATATATATAAATATATAAAGCTGTGTGTGTGTGTGTGTGTGTGTGTGTGTGTGTGTGTGTGTGGTTACGAATAGGCTCCTATATGGTTGATTATTTTAAAAAACTGATTACATATAATGATAGAAGATGTATCGAGATACAGGAATGGGTATGTTTGATCTGGCAGAACGGTGGTTCATTAAAATTGTGGGGTCTGCGTTCGCGCCTGGTCCACAAAGTATGGAAATAAAAAATTAAAAGCAACGTTCACAAGTGTTTTTCATAAAGATGTACATACTAATACTTTGATAAGTATGTTTTAGCTTAAAAAGAGATGGTATAATAAAATTGTCGGGTCTGCGTTCACGCCTGGCCTCCATAGAATGGAAATAGGCACAAACTTTAATAAAGACTTTTCATATCTATCTGCATAAGTATATTTTGATAATTATGTTTCAGTTTGAAGAAATATGGTGTAATAAAATTATGGGGTGTTCGTTCGCGCCTGACCTCCATAGAATGTAAATATGTCACAAAGTTTAACAAGGTTTTTTAATATAGATTCACAGAAAATTGTGATGAGTGTTTCAGTGTGAACAGGTATAGTATAATAAATTATGGAGTTTATCTATTTTATTTTTACTTTCATCATATTTTGCTTTGATGTTGATACCCCCAAATTCGAAGCTATCTCTTTACAAGCCTTCCTTTTCATAACCTATCATATTTTAATAAATCAGAGTCCATTTTCTGTAGGCTGCTTTTGAACCCAGTCAACGACGGGTACTTTTGCTAGTATATATATATATATATATATATATATATATATATATATATATATATATATATATATATATATATTAGTGATTGGACAATTTCAATATGTTTTTCCTATTTTGATACAGCATCCCCCCAAAAATTATTGTAAAACAGCTATTAAATGTGCAGATATTTTTTCAAAGGTAAAAACACTTGTGGGACTTGATCTACAGATTTTAGTTTTACTGGTATTTTAAAATCAATAAATATTGATTATTTTATCATTATTACCAACAGTGGAAGTTTTTGGTTTAAACAAAATCAAATAAAAAAAAAAAAAAAGAAAGAAAATTAAAAGAATCGTTTTGGCATCAGAAAATGGACACTTATTTTTCCGATACCCCCATCAGTTTTAACTTCACTGATATTTTAAAATCAATAAATATTGATTATTTTATCATTATTACCAACAGTGGAAGATTTTGTTTTAAACAAAATCCAATAAAACAAAAAGATAATTAAAGGAATCGTTTTTGGCATCAGAAAATAGGCAGAAATTTTTCTGATTTCAATACCAATTCTCTCAAAATCCCGATTCTGATTAATTGTCTCTAATATAACACTAATATGTATACGGTTTTAGTTTTTCAACTTTTAAAACTAAAAAAAATAAAATAAAACTTAAATCTGAGTCCTTCATTGAAGGATTCAATTTAGTTCTTTTATAATTATAGGGATCATCAGTTGTTTACCAAGAAAAAAATGTTTCTGAGTCATATATATATATATATATATATATATATATATATATATATATATATATATATATACACACACTCCTATAATTTTTTTTTGTGTGTATTGATATTCATATTAAAAACCCTTTTTTTCTGTTTATTTAAAAAGAAAATACAACTTTGATATATATGGGTCATGAAATTGTATTCATCTGCAAAAAATCTAGCTAATTTGCATATTCTTTTAAACATTAATTTTATTTCATTCCCTATTAGTTTTTTTTCGGTTTTCTTATGGAATAATCATCTTTAGTTAACTATTACGTGTAATCATATACATGCAGATATTCTACATGATTTATACTTGTGTAAACACAAACCTCTTTCTATATATATTTATGCATGCATATATATACATTTGTTTAAAAAAATTTGCCTACCAAACACTTCTGTCAGTTTTTAGTCTACAGAGATTAAACTCAATATATAGGGTATTCGAACACATGCAAAACTTTATATTTGAGTCTTAGCCAAGGAAAATCGGTGCAAAAGTGTGAAAATTAAAAAAAAAAAAAAATGAAATTTGCCAGGTAAAGGTCGAATGATGGCATTACGAATATGCATGCGTAACGTAATAGCTATTGGTTCATGTTTTGATTTTTAGCCTTGCAGCACGTTTTCATAGCTCAGGCATTAACGTCAAAAGAAAAAGTAAATCGTAAGCTAAACGTTTTGGTTTCGATTCTCAGTGGTGGCGCATCAGTCATTTTTTTTTTTTTTTTTTAAATCGTTACTATTTATTAGGTCCAATATAATAAATATGAAATCTGCATTAATCAAAATACATGTATGTATGTATGTATGTGTGTTTTTAAAGAGTACTTTTCACTCACATATAATCACTGCACACACAAGCAAAATCCATTGGCACAAAAGACATGGCCTAAGATACAAAATCACAATATACAGATGGACAGCCACACGACAATGTGAACATTCAAATAAAATGCGCAGCAAACAATTAAAACGGATTTGTCTTAACACTTTACTGCACTTTCACAATAAATCCAATTGTCAGAAGTACATTTCTATTTTGCATGTTTGTATGTGATTGAATGTTTCTTTGTCATATCCTTCTGGGTCGCTAGACAGGCAAGCATTTCAAGACGTGATTGAAACTCAGCCGTTTTGTTGCGAGTTGGTAATTCTAAGTAATCAGCCATGAAACACAAGCTATTAATAAGCAAAATCTTAATGTTTATATAAACATTATCACCCACCGAAGAGTGCTTCATTCTATTTTACAAAGAGCTATGTGTTATCGGTAATAATAGTATGTGATTTTAACTTGATATAGTGCTCAACAGTCAACTCATGAAAGGAGAAAATATGTAGATAAACAGATTGTTTTGCTGAAGCACACCCTTTCATTGTAGCGAAGCAGGCAAACGCTTTAAGCTGGAATGGAAACTCATTTCTCTGAGTTTGCGATTATAACCTTTCAAAATATATATTCCATATTTTTTGTTATGCTTTATTCTTATATGATGATATTGGTTTGTGAACATGTATAACGGAGCACAGAACACTTATACAAATGCCATGTGTGAAGAAAAAGACTATAAAAAGAGCGTGTGCACAGATTGACAAGGACGTTCAGCATGTTCAAAACAGCAGAAGTCAGAGAGAAGGAGCATGATTACGGATTATTCAGGAAAGTACCTGGAAATAAATGGCTTTGCATAAAAAAGTGAGTTTCAGTTACTTTTTGCCTTGGTCTCTTTTATGATGCGAACGACATACTATGTGTGGGTCTCGTGTATAAACGTGTGTAGACAACATTACACATCATCATCCCTAAATATTACAACATTACGCATCATCATCCCCAAATATTACATCTCTTGGCCTCATAAAAGGCCAAGAGATGTAATATTTGGGGGTAAATTTTCCAATCCGACAGTAAAGATCATTTTAGCTGCTGGCATTTTGCTGTCCTTTCTCAGAGAAAATTTCATTCTCGAAGAGGATTGTAAGTAACACATTATATTTATTCAAATCAAAATGAGGACCATTAAAGTTTTTTTTTTTTTTTTTTTTTTAAATAAAACACATTTGCATTGTTTTTGTGTTTGATGTCGTCGACTAATGTTTAAGTCATTATCTTTTGACATGTACAAATTCTCTATTAAACAAAAATTAAATCTTATAAATAAATGTGTGTTTGTCTGTGTGTGTATAAATATTTAACCGATAAACTCTTTAACTACTGCTCACATAAGACTGACATTAATAGAAAATAGTAATGCAAGGTGGCATATAAATAGTAAAATTTTTGTTTGGATGAATGATGCGTACAGAAATCAAGTTGAAAATCAAAATGTTCATTTCAACTTGCCGACATATTTGTATTAGTTTGCGTATGTGTAAAACTAATTATAGCTAAAATAGTTTAATGTAAAAACTTTCTTATCTCTCTGTTGGGTTAGCTCAAACGGTAAGGAATGCAGCTGGAGCGCTAAATGTTTTGCTTTCAATTCCAGTTGATGGCACTCAAGTCGTTTCTTTTCTTTTTACTTTTGAAATCAGTACTATATATTGGGTACAATATAATGTTCAATAGAAAATTGGCTCTGTAACAATAAATACAAAATCTGCATAAATTGAAATATATTTAAGCATATTTTACAACCGGCAAGATTGGGTGCTCCCTCCCCCCTGCTAGTAATAAGTCATTGAAGTATGCGTTTGCCTTTGTTTATTCCAAGTTCCTCATCTCTTCATTTATAGGAATTTGTCAATAATTATCAAATTTATATATTAGCTCATTGTTGTTCTTTATCATTTGCTATGTAAAAGATATAAAAACATTAAACTAATCTCATACTCGAACTCTCTGCTTTTAACTGCTATATTATCTAAGAAAATTCATTTCGCCTCCAGTAAAAGACCTCAGTTGTATGATATCCTGGGTCTGTTATAGGAATGGCCATGTATAAACATTTGATATTATTATTCGTTCATATCGCATTTGGGGTTTTACCATTATTGGATTACACTATTTCTTACTCCAACCCTCACAAACCAGCCTAGTTTAGAGTATGAAAATAAGGAAAATGTAGGTATATATATATATATATATATATATATATATATATATATATATATATATATATAGTCATCCACATAATTTAATCAACTGATGTTTTGACATTGTCCAAATACCTAAGCTCAGTTTGTTTACCCAAAGAGCATCACTTAATATGCTAATGATAATTTGTATATCGCTTCCCAATATGCTCAACCCAAGATAGGGAGCATTATAGTCATCCACATATAGTACTGTTTCGCTGTTTCACAGCTCATTAGTCCGGCTAGACAAGCAACTACCTCATATATCTATTACATAAAGGAGACCTGTATGTGTGTCTACTAAAAACTTTTGTCAGCCATACCTGACCATGTCGAAACCAGTACCATCTGAAAGAGCAATGCCTCAGATGCATAATATGTGAAAATTAGAAAAGTGATTAATTCTGTGGTGGTTAACTGGACCAGTTTTGAAAGGTGGAGGATCAGTTTTCATTTGAAGGTCATTTTTTTTTTCAGCACTACTTACACTTATAATTTTTCCTTATGTATTTCCGCATCTCTTATTTGCTTTTTCTACCTCCATTCCTACTTTTCTTTACCTTTCTCATTTTTCTTCCTTCTCCTTTCCTTTCTTTTATTGTCTATTCTTCTTTAATGATCCCCATTGTTTCACTTTTCTTTTTAAATTTTAATTATTTTTATTTTAAAAAAAATTCCTCCCTATTCACGTATGCTTAATTCTTTCTTTTAATATATCCTAATATATACTTCCTTCATTTTGAGTCTAAATGTTCTCAAGGCAGCTTTTATCTATATCGTATATTTTGTATAATACTTGTCCGTCTCCTCTTCTGATGAGAAGCATTTAGCTTCAATATGTCATGGCCTAAACAGGTTTTTCTTATTTTCTTATTGATCTGATATAATAAAGTTATGTAATTTTTATTTCACAGTTTTTATTTAATATTTAATTGCTTCTCTTAAGTGTTGAGCTTTATCTATCTTGCTTTGTTAAAGATATGCTATTTGCTAGCTTCATTATATATATATATATATATATATATATATATATATATATATATTTACTATAATATTATATATATTTGACAAGGAATCACCACTTATCAAGCCTCGAAGGCTACTTGAGGATAAGAGTTATTGAGTGTACGGTGGTCACTGGAACAACAATGTAGATGTTAGATGTGGAAATTGCATATAATTTGATTATTTAAGGGGACGGCTCAACAAGAATTTTACATTGGACTTAAAGACAACCATGTTGTAGTTACCTGGAAAGTAGGCTAGTGGAACAGTTCTATGGGTGGGCAGTTCTAAGAATAAAGCTTTGTTAATGGTATTTGTTTAGATTTAGGCACAGATAGGAGGTGGGGGAAATTGTTGATAATGGTTGTAGCTTGAGGAGTGTTTTTTATAAAGGTTTGGGAGGGGCATAGATTGAAGCTTAGGCGATCACTTGCCATGACAATAACGATAGAGCAGAGACAGGATTGCAACGTCTCTTTTGTGGGGAAAAAGGCTGCATAGGAGAGAAAAAGATGCATCACCTACTAGATTTCAAAGCCAGTTTTGAACTCTAAGGCTGGATAGGGTGCCCCGAGCAGTTCCTGTTCAGATATTTAAAAAAAAATTTTTTTAATTTTTTTATTACATTTTCACCCCAAACAAGACACATTGCCACTTTGATGTAGGGGCTACTATCAGGGACATAAGCTACAGGGGTACTATGTGGGGAGTTGGGCAGCAAGATATTGGTTCATGTTACGTTTGCACTTTTGCATGTCAGTACAGCTGGGGAAGCAGGAACCCGGAAGGGAATTCCAAAATCTACCGATTCTGGGGAATAAACTACTGGAGTAGAAGGATTTCTTACATCTAGAGATCTCTGTGAAGGGGTGGGATTTAACTGCTTGTCGGGTTTGTCAGGGGTATTTACGCCAAGGGGGTACAAATCCTTGCAGTTCATCAGAGCATTCACCGTTATGGTAACAGTATCCCATTTTAGAACGTATCTGGCTCTTATACTTGTAGAGGATTATGGCAACTAAGCTATACAGAAATGCTTAATTCTTGAGGGAAATCATTCGGTCAAATGCACTGAGCACTAGAAACTGAAACAAAGAATATATACATAATATTGTTTTATAATTATTATAGCAGTAATTATCTTCTACTACACTGAAGAGAATATAAGTTTTAAACACATGTGGTTGTAGATTTAAAAATAATATTACTTAAAAGCATGGTTATAAGGCCCTTTAAAAAAAACAAGTTGAACTCTGTTTAGGGAATTAAGAATAAGCGGTCAACTTTAATCCAATTCAATATTCCGACGTCAGTCACTGAATACTGTTTACTGTTTATGTCCGCTGAGTTGGCATTGATAGATACTTAATTTTCCTCACTTCTCATGCTAAAGCCTGGAGATTAAATACCAATCCACGAATTCAAAGGTTTCTTTGCAACTAGGTTTGAATTCCTCGACTGGCAGAAATTATCATCTCTTACTCTGAAGATAACGCGTTCAAAACACGTTAAGTTAAAAAATAATTATTAAAAAAAATATTACCATTATGTATATATATTTAAGTATTTCTGCATTGAAAGCATTGTTTAGCTGGGGAATTACATTGAAATACGTATAATATTTTTAAAAGCCAAATAACAGAAAAATTTAAACAAACGAATTTTTATTTCTTTAAATCAATATATTTTGATGTAAGACATCTTTTTTTCTTTAAATCAATATATTTTGATGTAAGCCATCTTTTTGGAGGATTTTTTTTCATCTGTCGCATGGTGTTCCTATTTACTTGCCTCCCCACGGGGCAGAATTAGATCTGTTTTTAATGTAGGGAAAAATCCAGCTCCCCAAAAACGGGCACTCCGGATAGGAACAAAAAATAAAAATTGTCTCAATCATAAAGGATTTCTCCTCCGCTGACCGAGGACAGAAAAGGTGAAGTGGAGCATCAGAACAGATACTACACTTTGAGGTTTTTATCATTTAGTTACTGTAAACGTAAAATTACAAATACTAAACAAAAAATAAGCAATAAGGCACAAGGCCAACTAAAAAAAATGGGGAGGGGGGTCTATGATCATCCACATCGCTGTACCTTTTTACTTGTTTAAGGAGTATTCCTAATTCACTCGTAACAATCACTTTAGGGGTTGACCTACTTACTGTTCGCAAATCAAATCGATTTTTTTTTTTAAATTTTTATAACAGAAAAGAGTGATCGTTTTTATTTTCAAATAAACAAATTCAACAAGAGTAGAAAACGATTTCATTTGTGAGGGTGGGGAAAAACAATCTAAAAAGAAAAAAAAGTTGTTAGTAGGGCCCTCCCAACACTCGCTAGATGACAGACTGCTAACTATTTTCCGGCTTGATGAAGGCTGAAGACAAGCAGGTCGATCTCTAAGGAGTTTTAAAAACTAAGTTTAGGACAAAATAAAAGATGGAGGTGTTGGTGGGGGGGGTGCACTCCAAAATTTTGGAAAAAGAACCGGGGAGGGAGGCAAAAAAATAAGCGGGGGAGGGCAACGGAGTTTTCTATCAGGAGAGGAGAGACCATTTACTAGTCAAAAGGAAAAAAGGCTTACCTTACTGGGACTGGGGTTCGGCAAGACTAGGAACTGCGGGCGGGCGCCATGCCTAGGCAAGGAACACATACTCTAACTTGGCTCCTCTTCGTACGCAAGAACTCGCTGTCTTAAGCCATTGTCTTTTGAAAGTCGATACTACACTGTGATCTTAGCCAAGAAGTTTAATTTTCATGTTGCGATGACATATCAATAACATTTTTCATATAGCAGTGTACCCACTCCTTCACAAAACAAAAACAAAAAATGAATACTATTAAATTACACCTACATACATAATTGTTGGAAATAGAAAATGGTTGTTGATAACTAGAGCATTGATGAAAAAAAAAAAAAAGAGGAACATTCAATTAGATGTTCAATTCACTTTCCATGAACATCTGCACCCCACAGCTTTTCCGATGAATGGTGCACCTTCCCCAAGTGATATTACCTCAAGTAATAGCACAAAGCTGGATACTCCACCAGACTAGATAAATTCTTGTCCTGGAATCCAGTAAAACCAAGAGACCAACATGAAAGATATACTACAACGTATAAAAATGGTTAATTGGGGAGAGGAAAATTATGTTCTCAATTTCTTTACTAACTCAGTACTTGAGAGATAAAGAACTTTAATGGAACATTCGAATATCTATGTATCTCATATAGATTTCAAGTGTTAGCCCCTGGTTGTGGGCCCCTTGATTTCTGAGAACTTCGACTGAAGTAAAATAAAACAAAATGTAAAAGATCTTGGCAATTTTAGTTGCTTTTCGATTAAGTTTTTTTAAGGATTCTATGACTATCACCTATTTCCTTTTTAATTGAAAGTGAGTAACAGTAAAATACATTATTCTGTTTTACGGCATATCAACCCTTTTTGGATTATATAATGTCAAATCCACGAATTTTTTGAGGGAAAAATGCTTAAAGTTCTTTATATCTTCAAATGGTGTTTGGTTTTTGGTTTTGGTTGATTTGTATAGGAAATTTTTTTTTTTTATTTATTTATTTATTTTTCGACTTTGTAGAACATGATTGAATTTTGCAAAGAAAAAACAAAAAAAAAACAACAACAATAACATCAATGTTTAGTGCATTTGAGCTCAGAAAACCGATACCTTCAGAAAAAAAACTAAAATGGTAACAGGCAGGTTTAGTTAGATGTTCAATGCATTTTGCATGAAGAGCTACATATAAACGGTCCAGCCGATTTTAGTTGCTACAATGCTTCAATCAACAGTTTTTAAGGATTTTTAATTGAAATTCATATAACAATAGACTCCAAAATTTACAACAAAAATTGACTCTAATTAATCTCAGACACTGTCATGTTGGTACACCTAGTCATGACTAGGGCTATGACAAGAGAATATTCTTTTCGTTGTTTTGACTCTCGAGTATATATCCGACACAGTTAATCAACCGAAAACCCACATCACTCTATATAAAAGCATATAAGATATCAACGGATACACACTCGAGAGTCAAAACAATGAAAAGAATACGCTGTTGTCCTAACCTAGTTATGAATGTAGTATAAAACTGACAAATGAGATGTGCACTACATTGATAACATTTATTACATACTTGCCTAAATTGGATTTTATATATGGTTCTGGTTTTAAAATTCCATTAGGTTTAGACACACAGATGAGTCATTTAATGATGAAGCACGTGCCTGTGGATAATTATATTTTTTTAAATATATAATTGTATTTCTGATTTGAAAATAGTTTTGTTCTGAGGAGAATCAGCGTGTATAAATTTTAAGATCCGTTGTATGACCTAAAAATCAACATTGCCTTGAAGCAGCTGTAAACAACCGTATGTATGTTTTTATTCGAAACGTCATTTGAAAAATATTTTTAATCACTGTAATGTGTGCGTGCGCGTAAATATAAAAAAGAATAAAAGGCGATACAAGGCAATTTAAAAAGAAGATAAATTATCCTTCATAATAATAATAGTATAAATCAAATTATAACTGATTGATAGGACATACTGACCTGTCTAAAAGGATATGAGTGTGTCTATATATCCTGGGCATAGAGTGCCAATCAGAGATCAAGAAGGCTATATCTGAGGCATGAGGCCAGGTTCACTTGAAGGAGGTGGGGAGGGGGGTTGGAAGTGCGGCGAGTTGAAGGAGCAACTATTAAATAGCCAAGAATAAATCAATATATTCTCAGCAAGTGATTTTCCACTCTGACGAATACGGCAAGACCAACAAAAGCGGCAAAGGGAACGGGAACCGAACAATCCTACTCGTGTGTGTTCCAGTACATAAAACTAATGGTTTCGCTTCTGATTCTAACATAACATACACCAATTATGCTAGCAAAGGATGGACAAAAAGAGAGAGAATGGGATATCAATAACATGAAAAACTAACCTCTTCAAGTTTGAACAGATCCGACCCAAAACAGCAGACCTTGCACATAAAAAGTGCTCACTATCCTTTCGGATAGATCTTTATAACAATAGTAAATAATTAAAAGGTACTTACTTTGACACTTTACTGCAGTTTCTCAGTAAATCCGATCGTCAGCGATACAATTCTGTCTCACATCTAGATTCATTTGGATGAGTTTGGGGTGCATTCAATCGAATTTTTTTTTTTTTTTTTTTTTTTTTTACACAGAGATCACCACTTATCAAGGCCCGGAAGCCACTCAGGGATAAGGGTTATTGCAAGTACATTACGTTAGTGAGGAGATTTGATGAAGTGTTTACTTAAGGGGGCGGTTCATTAGGAATTTGTTAACATTAAACTTGAAGACATCCAAGTTGTAGTCCGAATTTATCATGAAACTGCAGTTAAGTGTTAAGATAAGCTATTTTTAATTATTCATTACTGTTATATATGTATATTAGAAAATTAATATATGGCATAATAATGTTAACATACTAATTCTCATTGGATCAGCAAAGTTAAGCAGTGTTGAGCTTGGTCAGTACCAAATGGGTGATCATTTGGGAATACCAGGTGCTGTATGTAGGAGGGCGTTAACACTTCCCTGCAAGAACTGCAAAAATCTAATATCATTATCTTCCTTAACTGGGATATACATGTGACTGGAGACCGTTTGTGAACTTAATATTCTCAGGAAACTTCCTCCTAGGGGGGAAGCCAGTTCAACCTGCCCAGAGTGAATGCTGCTGGCTGGCATAGCATATTAGAAAGAGAATGGGAGTCTGAGATAATGAATGCAAATAACCATAAAGATCTAAGAGAGTTCAATCAGCATTATTAAATAAATGTAGTATTGGAACATTACCATTCTTTGGAATATGAGTATCACTGGAGCAGTGAAATTATTAAAAGATAATTTTCTTCATTTAAAAATTTTTAACAAATAGTTTAGGTCCTTCCTATCAGCCTTTTGTAAATCTAAGAACGAAAACATTACACATAAGCCTTTCATTGGTGACAGGAGTCCTGAGTATGACTTTAAAAGATATCCAGTGGTGAGGGCTCCATTTGGGGACTGTGGGGAATGTGGAGTTACCCCTTCGTTATCATTGCTCCCAGGTTCACTTTGGCCCCAAGTAATAATACATATTAAGATATCTGGTGCTACCAGATCAGGCTATCTGAAGATACTGGCTTCCTGAAGAAAAAATGCAGTAAGCATTGATGTTCCTATTTAATTGCCTCCCCACGAGGGCAGAGTTAGATACAAGGTCGGTTTTTAATGTGTGTGTGGGGGGGATCCAGATCCCCCAAAAAGGGGCAATTGTTTTTCCTCCCTTTCCCTTTGCAAAACGTAATCATGTTCTATAAAATCAAAAACAAAATTTTCTTCTCCAAAACAATCAAACCAAACATCATGAAGAAATATTTGAAGATATAAAATCAAATAACCATAATAATAATAATAATAATAATAATAATAGCATTAAATAACCCAAAAATATAAAGAACTTGAAGCATAATAACCTTTTCCATAATTACTGGATTCCACATTAAATAACCCAAAAACGATTGATATGCTAAAAAACAAAATAACTAAGTAAAACCAAACCATGAATGGCAGGAGTTGTAGATTTGAGTATATGGGTGAAAATTCCTCCGACTTTTATGTATGACCAATTATTTATATATATATATATATATATATATATATATATATATATATATATATATATATATATATATATATATATATATATATATTATTAGGCCTGACTAAATATTAAAATCAAAGTGAGGCAAACTTGTTTTTAACTGCGTAGATTAATATGTGGCAGAAATCACTAACCAAACAGATTTGTGTATGTGGCTTTTGTTACTGAAGCTATCAAACAACCATGTAGGGGGAAGGACTGACTTCTGATAATAGGAATGATAAAAGTTGACCGGGTTTTAAAAGTTGGACATAAATATCATTTAACTTGGTAAATTGGACTTTGATTCTGACTAACTGATTTTTATTTGTCATTGTTGTATCATGTTCTTATTTACCTGCCTTTGATAAGGACAAAGTTAAACACAAAGTCGGTTATTAATATGGGGAACGTTCAGCTCCCCGAGAAGGGGTACTGGATTGGAAAAAAAATAAAAATTGCCCTCGTCTAGAAAAACTTCTTCATTGACTGAGAACAGAAAAGATTAAGGTCAGCACCAGAGTAGATACTACACTGTTTTAGCCAAAATGTTAAGGAATCTTTTGTGTTGTACCAAGTTATTAGCAATAGAGTAATGTAATTTGCTACAATTAAGATATTTCATCTGGTCCGCCAGTTTGGTAATATGCAGGCATTCTTAAATAGTCATAAAAAAAATTGCTAAAGGGTTAACTTTTAATCGTTTGGTAAGCGTTAGTGTTCCTTGTTTGCTTTTATTTTTGGTTCAAGTATTGACAAAAGAAATTTGAATGAAATGGAACCTGTGCAAATGCTGGTTGATACTAGTTATATTCAAGATAATGATTTAATTTTTTGTTATTGTTGTCAATAACACAATAGTAAAAGAAGAAAATCAAGGTTAATTTAACAAACGAAGTGTATTAACATCACAGGTACAAAGGTAGGAATACGGGTATAACCGACTAGCGCTCAGCTAGGCAGTGGAGTACTGCCGCTCTTTCTCACCGAGGTTGACATTACTGGCACTATATATATATATATAGTGAGAACCGGTGTAATTTCCCTTATGCATAAAAAGGCCGGTATAACAGTTATGCCTATTTTGAGACTCTTCCTTAACTATTTCTTTAATTCGACTGTAAAAAAAAATGTTAAAACATTGCCTAGAACATGAATAAGACATCAAATTCTGTTAAATATTTCATCCAGTAGTTCTCCAAAATACCCTCAGAATACCATTTTTGAACTCCTTTAATTCTACATTAAAATATTCTATGCCATTTCTGCCCTTAATCTAATTAGGCAACTTGTTCCAAAAATAGATCGTTCTGTTAAACAACAACAACAAAACTCACTGGATAATCTGCTGGATACAAGAATTGATCCACCAAGTGACATTGAATTTCTTAGTAAATCCTATAATCTATCTGGATAAAATATTATCCTATCTTCAATGTCTTTTCATTAACTAATAATAGTTAGTTACTCCACCTTGGATTGAATTCACAACTTCCAGGTAGAATTCACCATAAGATGTTTTTTTTTTTTTTGCTAATGACTCTTTTATTGACTTAAGCGTTTTAAAAATGACTGGAGCGAAGATAATGTCGAAAAGCGTGTAAACACTTAGTGTTAAAAAAAAAACAAAAAAAAAACGTTTCCTATATTTTTAGTCTAGTTACTGCCAGCTCAGGATTTCTTATAAACAATAGCAAGTTCTATCTTGAATCATATTCAGCTACAAGATAATTTCAAGCTGAACGAATGTGTTCAACCAAGTTCTACAAGGTTAATAATAATATGCTTTATAAATCAAAATATTTAGTTTTTATTTGGATTCAAGAGGGTATTCATTGAATAAGGTTGCTATGTTTTAAACAGCGTTAGCGCACAATGCATATCTTTTGTGGCATTTTTGTGTGACCTTGAACCTTATTTTCGATATTTTGTGGGGAGGTAAAATGAAATAAAGTCTATTTATTTGTTATTGAACTGCACCAAGATTGTAGAATTTTATGATCATTCGAGTACTTACTCTAAGAATGGATTATTTTGAAAGTAATTAGACACTTTTTTTTTCATGGCGGAGGGACGGGATATTGTTTTTTTTTTTTGTTTTTGTTTTTTTTAAAAAAAAGCACCAAAATCTGTTTTAGTAAAATCTGAGTGAATGGCACCAAGAAGGAAGAGTTTGAGGCGCAAAAAAAAAAAAAAAAAGAAAAAGCAAAACTAAAAAACTGTTTCAACAATTTAGCAAATTTAAAAAAAAAAAAAAAAGGCAGGGTGGGTAAAGAAAGGGAGGAGGAGGAAGAGACGGCATTTGTAGAGAATTAATTTGTCAATTAATTCAGGAGTAATTAATTCTCTAAAGCAAAGGCTACAAGAGGTCACAAGTGCAACAGTGCAACACTGGCTCCACCCATGCTGCACCTCCACCCCCGACCCGCCTGTCTTTTGTTTGCTTTCTATCATCTACTTCTCGAGTCACATCTCTTGAGGATGGGTAAAATTTCGAACAAATATTACTTAATGAGCCGAAAGTTAATATCAAGTTAGTACAGAAAATGTCTGTTTTGTCCACTGAAAAGATTGTAAATTAATTGACAAAAATCTTCATTTGTTTACATAAATTTCCCTTAATTCACTTGCACAATTGTTAGTGGTCTCGAGATGATGTCTTAGCAAATAGTCCGAGGGGGACTTTATAGCTGTGTTTGGGTCTCCTGACCAGTAGAGATTGCCATTTCCTGCATTGATGATTGCGAAAGCATGAAACACTAGTTTCTGTAGGTATAAAAATTATTATTTATAATATATATATCTATAAAAGTGAGAATGTGTTTGTGTGTGTGTGAGGACACTTCTGAACCTATATACTCAACAAATGTTTTATCTGCAGACTTAAAATTTGGTATATAGAGTATTTAGATATGTGGAGAACTTTTTAATTGGTTTTCATCCGTAAAAAAGGGCTGCTAAGAGGTCAAAATTGGTACTTAGGGGTCATTGGAATTTTATGTTTGTCAACTATTTTACGAGGTTTGAAAGCACTTTTTAAAGATCTTGAAAAGCTGGTCTAATGGCTATCGTACTTGACTCACTGTCTTTAGGTTTTGGTTTCAATCTCAGCTCGAGTATTTTTTTTTTTACTTTATAAAAAGTGAACTGTTTAGAAAGAACATAATGCTCATCTCAGTTTCCTTCTGGGTTTTCTTTTTCTTTGTTTTTTTTTTTGTTGTTTTTTTTACTTAATTTTTTTTTTTTTTACTTAATTTTTTTTTTTTTTTAAAGGAATTTAACGTTAAGTTTAATACCGGGCAACGCCGGGTACACCTTCTAGTATACTATATACATAAGATAAAGAGTAAAAGAAAAACATTATAAAAATATAAACTAATGCATATAAATTTAATCGTTGATTCAATAGGGAAATTATATTAATTAGGGGTGTAGAATAAGTGTGCTCTTTATACTTGTATAAACTTCACCTCAATTGTTAAGCTTTGTATTACCCTGATAAGTCTCCTCTTTAACAGTTTCTCTCATTCTTTCTGGCTCCCCCCCCCCATATATATATATATATAAGCTGAATGTGTGTGTGTGTGTGTGTGTGTGTGTGTGTGTGTGTGTCTGGTCACGAATAGGCTCCTATATGGTTGATTATTTTAAAAAATTGATTACATATAATGATAGAAGATCTATCGAGACACAGGAATGGGTATGTTTGATCTGGCAGAACGGTGGTTTATTAAAATTGTGGGGTCTGCGTTTGCGCCTGGTCCACAAAGTATGGAAATAAAAAAAATTAAAAAAAAACGTTTACAATTTTTTTTGATATAGATGTACATAAGAATACTTTGATAAGTATGTTTTAACTTAAATAGGGATGGTATAATAAAATTGTGGGGTCTGTGTTCGCACCTGGCCTCCATAGAATGGAAATAGACACACACTTTAATAAAGACTTTTCATATCTATCTACATAAGCATACTTTGATTATTATGTTTCAGTTTGAAGAAATATGGTGCAATAAAATTCGCACCTGACCTCCATAGAATGTAAATATGTCACAAAGTTTAACAAGGTTTTTTAATATAGATCCACAGAATATTGTGATGAGTGTTTCAGTGTGAACAGGTATGGTATAATAAATTATGGGGTTTATCTATTTTATTTTTACATTCATCATATTTTGCTTTGGTTTTGATACCCTCAAATTCGAAGCTATCTCTTTACAAGCCTTCCTTTTCATAACCTATCATACTTTCATAAATCAGTCCATTTTCTGTAGGCTGTTTTTGAACCCAGTCAACGACGGGTACTTTTGCTAATATATATATATATATATATATATATATATATATATATATATATATATATATATATATATATATATATATATATTATATATATATATATATATATATATATGTGTGTGTGTGTGTGTGTGTGTGTGTGTAGTACGCACAAAAAAAAACACCAATTCTTTTATTTTTTAACGCCAGTAATGAATTTTGACCAGCTGTGTTGTTTTGAAAGAAGAAATTTATTCTCCCCTTCAAGGCGTACATAAATATTAGATCAGAGAATATATTAAAGAGGAGCTTTTACATATAGCTTCAATGGTGATCTCATAAAATATTGAAAATCTCAGCTGCACAGCCGTATTCCTATTTGTTGTTATTATAACAGATAGGATGAGTGCTAATAATTTAATATATATAATCCATCCTTACATAAGATGAATTCGTTAGAGTTCTTCACAGTGTATGTTCATTGGCTTGCTTACAATATTACCTATTCATTATGAGGTGTGATCTATGTTAGTATAAGTGCTATGTCTTCAGGGAAAATGGCCAGAAGAGGAGCAGAACGAGGATAAGTATGAATGATGGAAACACGATTATTAAAAAAAACAAAAAAAAACTTTTGTTGTATTTTTTTTTTCTTTTTCATCTTATGAACAATGTTTTTAATTTTTTTTTTTTTTGGGGGGGGGGGGTCAAGATCAAAGTGTAGTATCTGTTCTTCAGATGCTACATTTCAATTTCTTGTTCTCTGTTAGTGGAGGAGAAATCCTTCATGACTGAGACAGTTTTTATTTTTTGTTCCTTTTCTCCACATTAAAAGACGACCCTGGTGTCTAACTCAGTCCCGTGGGGAGGCATTGTAAATAGGAACCTTTTCAGGATTAGTGAGGCACATGTGTAGCATTTGGTTGTAAGCATGCCTAATGGTGTACGTGTATGTATATGTTACTGGTTGTATTCAGTTAGTCCTCTAAGGTGTTTATTAAAGTCAACTGCTCAACTGAGCTTTAATCTATGTCTTCCCTGCAAAACATTGCAACAGATACTTGTCTAGCTACAACAACTGTCGATAAATTCCATTACTCTCTGCCAATGCTTAAAATTAAATAAAAATTCCATAAGCAAAGCATCTTTCGTAGAACTGTCCATCTGTGGAACACAATACTGCAGGGCTGCTTTCTTTTTTTTTTAACTTCAGTATTGCACTAAATGAGTGTGAACTAATTTTAAATACTCTGTAATTTATACACGTTTAATAATTATTGGTATAAAAATAATGATAATTTTAAAATCAAACAAATAAGTTTCCAATAGGTTATTTTTGAACCGACCTCTTAATTAATAAAACCCTATCTAAGTTCTGCCATTATTCATAATCAGGATGTTGTCTCACAGTCTACCCGGCATTCATTAACTCTTATGTTCGGCTGGCCTTTGGGCCTTCATAATCGGTGAGCTGCTATAGTTAAAATATATATATATATATATATATATATATATATATATATATATAAACAAAACTGAACAACCTGAATTAGATGCGCAGTTACTCTGCATTGTGGGAATTTTTAATTGTACTGATCCTGCCATCAACTTTCTTTTGTAAATATTTCTATATTCTACTGCTTTTTATGTTTAGTGTTTAAGCTAATAGTGAACCTGGTTTTGATTTAATAAGAACAAATCAAGACTTAACTAAAGAAAAAAGGGTATTTATCCTTATTCGGATCGTGCTAGCTTCAGAATTTTTTGGGCAGTTTACGTAAAATGGCGGAAGTTACCAAACAATTTTTTTTTTCATGCAAATGCTGGTCAATTTTTTTAATGAAAAATATGTTATTTCTGTTATTATGAAGATAATTCAATGTAAATTTAATTGAAAAAATGAAAACAATATTTTTGTTGTTACAAAGAAAATACAATAAATAATTATTATACAATTTTTACAAAACTTTAAGAAAATTAAAATTAAGAAACAAAAACATGCGTTGTAAGGTAAATTTAATGAATAAGTGTTTTTGAATAAATCTTTTTTTTATATTTTTATATTTTCTTTTTTTATATTGTATATATATATATATATATATATATATATATTTTTTTTTTTTTTGTTCAAATCAAGTTACATGTTTAGTTTTTATTTATTTCATATAATAAACCAATGATACAAATAAATGTTTTCTTAAATGATATTGCCTCCTGTGATTTCATTGGCTCAATATTTCGCCACCTTTTGGCGTTTTACATAAACTTCCCGGAGAGTTACAATAGCACAGTTCTTATTCTGCATAAGTACAAAAAAAAAATTCTGTGCTTTTGTTTATAAAAGAAAAGAATAAGAAAACGGGAGTAAACCTTGAATTTTTTTTTTACATGGAGGTCACCACTTATCAAGGCTCAGAAACCACTCGGGGATAAGGGTTATTTTGTGTACAGTAATCAATGGAATGAAATATAAATGCAAATAAGGAACGCTAACCCCTTTTAAAGGAATAAATGTTAATCTCCTCTAATGAGTTTTTCTTTTAAGGTGGTTATTTAAGTATATCTGCATATTTTCTACACGGTTATGGGTGGCTAAACGAAAAAGCTACGTTCATATATTTAATAAAGTGTTTTTTTGTTTTTTTAACTTCAGTATTGCACTAAATGAGTATGAACTAATTTTAAATACTCCATAATTTATACACGTTTACTAATTAATGGTATAAAAATAATTAGATAGGCTTAAATATTTTAATTATCCAAGAACTGTTCCATTATTAATTTTGGTGAGAGGCATAATTGGTATGATGGATATCAATACAGATTATGGAATTAGCTAAACCGAATTTAAATTTAAATCCAATCAGATCTATTAGAGTCACACCGTTGGAATTGAATATTTTCATTTTGAGTATCGGAAATTTTTATGTGGTTCTGTAGGTACCTGATTATGCCGGAGGAAACCAATACCTGCAAAATTAGGGCTAAATACAAAACTTTTGTCTTTGGCTCTTCTGTTTTTAGCAGCTCTTACTCCTCATGGAAATAAGTCCTTATAGCTTACATAGATGATAAAGCCTTTGATGCATATGCTTGTCACCTGGCCCTGTTAGGGCATCCGGTGCTCCCAGATCAGGTTGTCAGAAGATGCTAGCTTTCTGATTTAAAATTCACCAAATGTTGATGTTATTGTTTTTTTTCCTTTCCCTTTGCAAAACGTGACCAAGTTCTGCAAAGTCAAAAACAAAAATAACAAAATTTTCTTTCTACAAAAAAACTAAACCAAACTCCTTGAATAAATGCTTGAAGATAGAACTTTGAAGCATAAAAACTTTTTTTTCCCAAATTACTTGATTCGGCATTAAATAACCCCAAAATGGATAATATGCCATTAAACAAAAACAGGCAATCAGCTAAAAAGATAAGTAAGTGTAAATTTAACTTATCTGAGTCTGTATAGTTTTTAACTACTCCAACACAAACTGTTTCTGAACCTTAATCCACAACGCTGGTAAAAAGAGAATCGCCCAAGTCAAATTAACATAACTTGCTGATTCATATGCATTGTTTTCTGCTTGTGCCATAATACTATGTGTAACATTATTGGATGGAGGAGGGGGGTGCATAAAATAGGGTTAAAAACAGTATTGTCCACATACGGTTAGATTAAGCAGTTCAATGTAAAATTCCATTAGAAATTAAAGTTAGAGCTACGTTTTGAAAAAAATAATTCAGCGCAAACTCTGAAGAATTGTTATTTATATTTAGATGGGTTTCTTTAAGTGTATTTTTATTATAATTTTTTTTTTTTATTCCTTCTGGAAATTTCTAACTAAACTGAGAAGACTACTTATTATGACAAAAGGCACCTAAAAAAGGTCAGGACTTTTATTCTCATCTTGAGTGCTATTTGCACAATGTTTCAGTCCATGTAACCTCAGGTGTATATAATGGCAAACTGTAGGGAATCTTTCACTCAAGATGAGAATAGCAATCCAAAGTATCCAAATAATACATCCTCATCTCAAAAATTTCGAAACGTAATGGAAATGTTATTTAATATCAAGACTACACAAACAGTAAAGCTAGAAATATGCAAATAACAACAATACTTCAACTCATGAATATTGTCAAATAATTTCGGTGGACCTGAACGAGAATCATCCCACCCCATATATGAGTGTCCAATCAATAATAATCCACTGAAACAATCGCAAAAAACTGAAAGCCGCTTTTAACATGGGGAGGTTGGGGGGGGGGAGTATTCCGAAAGCCGTTCTTAACATGGGGAGGTCGGGGGTGTTTATTCAGAAAGTCATCCTTAACATGGGTAGGATGGGGGTGTTTATTCCGAAAGCCGTTCTTAGTGGGGGGGGAGTGATTCTCGTTCCGGTCTGCCATAATTTCTAACACTATTTTATTTTTGATTAGAAATGGATCTCGGTAAAAACAAACAAAAACTTTATTAATGATTCACGTACAACTCTGTAATTTATTTTTTATTGAATCAATCTTTTTAATAAATTTTTTTTATTTGATGTGTTCACTGTTCATGATTATACTGTGTAGAAGGCAAAAAGGATTGATATCTTAAATTATATTTCTGTAAAAGTCAAGGGCATATCAATAATAGGCCTGGCAGCCATGCATTTAGTATCCTTGACTGGGATAACCTGAAAAGCACTTGTGTTATTTCAGAATTTTTTTTTTCCAAGACTGGTTCCGTTACTTTCATAATGTTATCTGAAGATATTAATATAAATAATAGTTAAAACAGCTATCTATCTATCTATTACATAAAAGGAACTTTATGTGTGTCTGAGAGAGAGAGAGAGAGAGTTCTCTATGGACTCAGAAACAGCTGGGTCGATTTTTATGAAATTTCAGACATGTACTTCATGTATTTGGTAGTGTTCTTAGATAGGTTTTGCATCAGAATATCTTCAGTAAGGATCAATAATTGAAATAATCTGATAACATAAGAAACAGGGGGTTTTGACCAAAGTTAACACCTTATACAGCCTAACATCGCAAGTGAATTTGAGAAGTTTTTATTACCACACAAACATAAAGGCCTTACATATAAAGTCAACAGTAGGTTCTTTGATATGACAAGGGCATATTCAAATGAATGTTTCTGTTTAAAGCACAATTGAACTATGATATTTTACTTTTTCATTTCAAACTTCAATTCAAGCCATTATCATCACACGACCAGTAAAAAGCCAGCCATATAAAATCAACAGTAAGTTCTTTGATATGACAGGAGCGTGTTGGAAATAGATGTTTCTGCTTAGAGCACAATTGAACCATAATACATGACTTACATTTTAAACTTTAATTCAAGTCATTATATATAAAAATAATCTTATGAAATCAATAGTAGGCTCTCTACAGTGCAATGTAGACTACAATGTATTGTGGAATAAGTCACTGCATGGGGGCATCTGAAGCTTCTTCCCAGTACACTGTGATTGGCCCCTAATTAGAGCAGGTAATTTATCAGTTTGATTAAAAAAATTAGCAATTTTACTGATTTCGATGACAATAAAAGTATGAAAATGTGAAACTTTTGTTGATCATTATTCAATCCCAGGCAACGTCGGGTTTTTCTGCTAATGTATACATATATATATAAGGTTGGCAAACTTTTTGCAGTTTTAAATTCAGCTGAACATATTTCAGCTTAAACAATTATTGATCAAAATAAGCACCATCAGAATCGACAGACTTTTACCAACGCAAAACAAGTGTGTTTATACGACTAACGTAAAAAGGTTGCAGGCATTTTTGACATCGCTTAGGTTTTTGAAGCATTTCTCATGCAGAAAGTTGTTGAGATGTTTGTAAAAAGTGGTGGTTGGTGACAGGTCTACAGAGTATGGCGGATGAGGCAGTTTTGTAGCCCAATTTGTTCAACTTCTCCAGGGTTGATTTAACAATGTGTCATGGTCATCAAGAAGAATTGGGCCTTTTCTGTTGACTAATGCTGGGTGTTGTTGTTGAAGTTTCTGATGCATTTCATCCATTTGTTGATAGTACTTTTCCATTGTAATGGTTTCGCATGCATTCAAAAAACTAATGGATGAACTCAGTCGAAGACCACCAAACAGTCAGCATGACCTTCTTTTGGCGCAACGCTGACTTTGGGAAGTGTCGTGGAGCTTCGTCGGTGTCTAACCACTGAGCTGAGCATCGCCGGTTGTTGTAAAGAACCAATTTGCCATTGCAAGTCACAACTTGGTCGAGAAACGAGTTGTTCTTGTTGTGTAAAAGAAAGGAAGATGGCCTTTCATAACGGCATTTCTTTTGATTGTTCAATTTGTGAGGCACCTACTTATCAAGTTTCTTTTTGTCTATCTCAAGTGGTTGGAAATCATCGTATATACGTTATGTCTAATTCAGAAGCAAGTTTTCAAACAATTGTGTGTGGATTGGCTTCAACTCTTAACTGATCGTTGTCAACATCTGATGGCTGGTCACTATGTGCATCATCAAGACTCATCGCTGTCACAAAATCTTTTAAACCATCATTGCATTCAGTAGTGATATCATGTTGTTTCAACAGCTTTGCGGCCTAGCTTGAATTAAAACAAGAAAATTGTGCGAATTTGCTTTTTTCCATCTTTTATTAAACTTTCTGAAAAGAAGACGTAATTGTTTTAAAACGATTGTAATTTGGACGATTAGACAGAGCAAAAAAATACTCTTTAAAATGATATATAAAGTAAAGTTATTATAACGAAAATTTATTTGAAAATACATCATTTGAAAACAAACTTTAAAAATTCCTCAAGAACTTTTTTCTCAACCTAATAAAGGTTTATTACTGTGAAGAATACAATGGATGGTTACAAGTTGAGTAACTGGCTTGTAATGTATACGTGAAACGGCCCAGTTTTACTCCTACTCGTCGAGGTTAGCATTGTAATTATTGATATGCTATTTTCAATAGTTAATTGTGTAAGAAAGGAGGTCAATACTTTCTTCATAAGTTACCATGGTTTCCGTCTAGTCTTAATCTACTATTTAATCTGGAGGGAGGAGAGATATATTCATACCTTTCCTCAGGAAATTAATGAAAGTAATGTAATATCTTGGCATACTTTGAACATGGCATACCGAATCCACTGTCATTGCAATAACTACAACACCACCACTTTCCAAATTTCATTCGATGACTGTAGAATTGATAGCTTATGCACTCAACTCTAATCTAGGAAATCTTTTTCCATTTGCAAGAAGTTATATAAACTGTTTATAGTGTTTTGATTTTAAGATGGACAGACATATTTTTCAAGGTTCTCTCAATTCACCATTTTTAAAAAAAAAAATTTTTTTTTGTTGGTTGGTTTTAAAGGATGAAATTTAAAGTATGTTTTTATGCTGAAAAGTGAATGCGCAGTCAGGCCATACACTCAACTCTGATTTCACTGTTCTAATTTGGAAACATTAAAAAAAATCCGGGGAGTTGAAAAGTCAACTTTCCTGCAGGCAAGAAATGTGCTTTGTTTTAAAGGAAAATCAAGACCTTTGTTGGGAAAAAGTTGGGGTGGTAAGGAAAATCTCTTTATATAAAGTAGTAGCGTGTGTGTGTGTGTGTGTGTGTGTGTGTGTGTACAACTCTCCTACAGCCACACCACTGGACCGATAATGACCAAACCTGGCATGATGATGGTATTCGACCTAGGGATGGTGCACGCCATTTTTCAAGATCAAAGGTTAAGGTCATATTTCGTGTGGCTCTTCATAATCTCCCCCATCTAAGGATGTGCACACCAAGTTGGGATTCATCACCATCCCGGGCCCACCACCATGGTGCTGACCAACTTCTTTGTGAATTTGAATTGATCACCCTCCTCCACCCCCATCTCTTTTACCATTGATGAAATTTGGCATGGTAGTGGTCCCTTACATAGGCCAAAATTTAAATCTCAAAATCGGATCCCCAATCATGATTCTTAGATAAAAGATTTTTTAACACCGTAAACAGTAGTTGCTCTTACAACATCCATTTATTGCGAAGCCAAGTACGTCCAAGGATGGAATACTGCTGCCATATCTGGGCAGGAGCTGCTAAAAACAACCTATCCTGCCTTGGCAGAGTACAAAATAGACTTCGTGGCTTAGTGGGGGATGCCCTTTTCTCTACGCTGCAACCTCTCTCCCATAGAAGAGACGTTGCGAGCCTGTCCTTGTTTTATCGTTATTTCCATGGCAGGTGCTCGTCTGAACTCCAATCTCTGGTCCCCCCTCGCCAATCTTTCACGAAAAACACCCGTCTAGCCGAATCCACTGTGAAAAATTTCCCCCACTCTTTATCTGTGCCTAAATTAAAACGTGGATTCCATGAACAAAGCTTCTTTCTTAGAACTGCACGCCTGTGGAACTCTGTTCCATCTGCCTGCTTCCCACCTGACTACAACTTGGATGTGTTCAAGTCCAACGTTAACAAATTCCTAATGAACCGCCCCCTTAAGTAAACACTTCATGAAATCTCCACACTAACGTAATGTACTTGCAACAACCCTTATCCCTGAGTGGCTTCCGGGCCTTGATAAGTGGTGACCACTGTGTAAAAAAAAAAAAAAGAGAGGGTGCCTGCAAAGTGGGTACCCGAGCGCACAGCAGTCCCGTGTGAAGCGCGGGAATCTTTGTTAGTAATATAATAATTCCATCCACGAAATAAAAAAATGCACTTGTTAACATGTTAAATAAAATAATCTGATTCTGAGACCTAAAATTGTTTGTTAACAAATGGTCTTTACCATTCAGCCATGTTGATTTCAAAGCATATTCCATTGATAGTAAATAAGAATTATTCAATGGATATTTATCAAACTAACGTATCGAAGCTCAACACATGCGCACAAGATCTCATCTGATAAGTATTTTCATAGTAATTCTCATGACTGATAGTTGAATTGATCAGAAATTGAATATGAACTTAAAAGTCATTCTTATCCTCTTTCGAATAACATTTTATGAATGCAGTTATGAACATATTTGTATCTTCATTATTAGGAGCAGGTAGAATTTGTCTAACTATTAAGATAAATAAAACTTTAATAATACATGATAAACAATTGAACATGTAAAATAGAATCATGGTTAATTAATGACAGATATTTTTTATTTTATTATTTATTCCCCCCCCCCCGGGACAAAAGGAGGGGGGACCTGTAAATTCACCCTTGCCCGTTCGTCTGTCCGCACTTTTCTCAATAACTACGCCTTGGAATATTTTTAAATTTTGCACAAACATTAAACATAATATGAGTAAAAAAAGTAATAGAACGGATTTTACAGGGAAAACTCCGGTTGCACCCCCTAAGGTTAAAATGGCTAAAATTAACACTTGTGCTTATAAAAAAAAAAGATGCCTTGGATTTTTATAAAAATTCCTGTAAAGTTGTAACTAACTTTTATATCTATTTCGTCTATACTTCACGATAACTCTTGGGTGTGCCCCAGGTGCTCTTTTAGGACTAATAAAAACACTCCATTTTTGGGACTATTTTACCATATTTGTCCAAAATTTTCTGCGTATGTCCATTTAGCAGTTTTACATGGTGCTGAACTCAAATTTAAATATGTTAAGGCCTTGGGGACTTTTGGAGCTAAATGGGAGGGAGAGGGGGGAATGATGGACTTGGTCATTTCTTTTTTGCATGGTGCAGAACTCAAATTTAGATATGTTAAGGCCATTTTTAAAATAAAGGTTCATTTTCACCCGGATTTGACGTCCCCTGGGGAAAGTTCATTTTCACCAGGATTTTACATCCCCTTTGGACTTTTGGGGGCTAAATGGGGAAGGGGGGGCATAAATGCTGAACTTACTTTTTTTTTTATGCCTCATTTATTGTGCATTTACGGGGAACCATGCATGCTTCACTTGTTTTCTGATAATTTTATTACGCAAACATATCGATTTATTTACCAAGGCATCTATACAATCCCCTCTTTCTCGATACACTTACCAAAGTTTCTACCAATTATTTTTTAACACACTCAACATCCTATTTACGTACGAAACCTCTTTTACTTCCACCTAAAACACTCCATCACTTTAGATATCTCAAGGGTTTACCTCCATTTGATTACCACTTCCAACTTTTTATGTATTTAATCTGACTCTGTTGAATAAATGCTTATTTATGACAAAGTTTTGTAACTGAAATGAAATATCGAATCAACAGAATTGTTTTGTTTTTTCTAATTTTTCCTGTTCCATTTAGTTTTTTTTAGTTTAAAAATTTTTTTTAACCATATCTTTCTATTCATAATATATTTTGCCAGATAGTTATTTCTTGAAACAAATTTCCAGATATCACTATCTGTAAAAAAAAAAAAGAAAAAAAAGTCGGTCAATTTTCTTATCAATGAATTTGCTCTGATTTTCTGACTTCACAGACCAACTCTAGTGTTGATTTTTAAAAGTAACCGATTCTGATGTTCTGTAAAAATGTACAACTCCTAACTTTGACGCTTCAACACCAAGATAAGAAGTCGGCTGAAGAAAACCCAATCCCTGGGTCCTCTTTTTAAAAACCCGACTCCCAACTTTGGAATTATATAAAAATTGCTGAACTGCAGCTCTTCACTTCAGAGTTGTCTAAGAACAAATCCGATTCTTGATTTGGAACTGGTTTTTAAAGGATTTTATTTTGACTGGTACAAAGATTGTTGGCTCAGACTTGAATTCCTCATCATAAATATTGTTAATCAAATTGACATAAAACAAATCTAGTAGCTATAGTGTAAATCACATGGATATGTTTAAACACATTTAAAATGTGTTTTATTTAATTAAAATATGTCAACGCAAAGGATTTGACAACTAAATTGGATATAAAATATTTATTTTGATACAATACAAAATAATTACATAATTATCACATGCGTACAGTGTAACACGATTCAAGGTGTCATATGAAAGGTTTGTATCCGAAGATGTACAATACGAGTTACATTGTGTATATGTGAGGTGTGAATTGATTAACATCTAACAAAACACAATCTAAAAGTATAACAGAAATATAGGAATATGTTTCACACATTCTTCTATTCATTTACTGTCACTTTTCTCATGTTTCCGAGTTAAACGTTTTCTGGCAAGCCTGTTCTTCACTTCTCGTAGATCGGCAGACTCAAAATTCCACTCTGTATGATCTTGTCCAATCATTTGCTTTCAAGTTTTGCTTGGCCGGCCAAACTTTCTGCGATTTAAGATATCTACGTTTCTGTAACGGTTTATATAAGAGGATAAATGTCAGCGTAATCGATTCATCTTTAGGATACCCCCCCCCCGTGTAGGGCAAGTGTAGTGCGTTCAGCAAATCCTCTCATCTGATGTGTTGGGTTTGTTCAGATTTCACATTGCAGATTCCTCTGATCATGAATCTGTCATTGCATGTTGCAGATGAGTGAAAGAGTACTGGGTGAGGGCCTAGCACTCACTGCCATATACCAAGATGTTATCTAGCGGGAGTGAATGTATATAAACAGCATCTTTATAACGTCTCTTTAACGTTGAGACGTGTCGAGATATATATAATATATATATATATATATATATATATATATATATATATATATATATATATATATACACACATACACATTTTTAACATGGGTAGATAATTTTAATTTGCTATTAATGTACCATTGTAACCCTCCCCCTTTTTTAACATATACAGCATAATCCCCGTTGACACACTGGTTCCTGTTAGATCACCGAAGTTAAGCAATTTTGAGCCTGGTCAGTACTAAAATAGGTGACCATTTGGGAATTCCAGGTGCTGTATAAGCTCTCCGCTTATCTCGGCATTGTTTCCAATCGCCTAGCACTTTTCCTTGCCACTGGACTCCAGCAGCGCTGATTTAGGAGAGGTGTGTTTGAAGATTGCACCACCTTTGCTTCACAATTACACACACAGCTACTCTTACAGGGGGTATCCATTGTCTCTTGAGACTGAAGTGGAGGCATTAATCGATCAACATACATTTTTTAACATGTGATCGTCTAGTTCCTTAAATGTGCATATAACGTCTATTAATCATCTCTAGAGTTCATGTATGAGGATATTTTTATAATTGTGTGCATAACAACTATTGACAATGACAACTTACAGACGGTCTTTACTAAAGGGACAGATAACATAGTCGGTGGGATCACCAGCAAAAGACACATACCTCCACAAAGTTTCTTTTGTGCTTCCTGAAATTAAAGATGCCTTTCATTAAAAAAACAGAAACACGAAGACTTGAATTATATTTGAATATAATAATTTATTTCCATGTTGGGTCTCCTCTCAGTGTTTGAGCACAAAGTCTACATTTTACTATTTCGCCCCCTTTGACTTCCACGCGCATCAAGCCAAAACCTTGGGGCACAAAACTTCTGTCTGTCCACTAATACATTGAGTATCGAACTAATCTCTCTACGTGTATCTCTAACTATCTCCTTACGTCATTAACTCCACATGATCGAAGACACAAATCGGATGATCCACCTTCGTCACATATTTTTGTTTATATTAGTTACGAAAACTAACGTTCATTTTCACCAAGTTAACATTTTTGGGAACTATTTTAACATAAATACTTTTTTTATCTGTGAATATTTATTTCTAAATGCTGCCTTAAGGTAACATTCTATTTAGACTTACGAAACAATCATAATAATTAACCACTTGATTTTCCGATGTTGGCTGGAACTGACAACATAACAATGACGCTCCTGACACAGCTTTCTATACAACTCTGCCTGGATGTCGAGAGGGACAGTTTGTGGTGTTATCAGCGGTAACAATACCGATATCAAATATTAATTTCCATATTGATTTAACATAAAAATATCTTCTCAGATTTAAAAAAAGCAGATGCAAATAGTATTTGAGCTGGCATCAAACTTTTTATTTTGGTTAGATAATTTTAATTTGCTATTATTGTACCGTTATAATATAGTGTGGATGTAAATGCATGCGAAATGACGTCACTGGTGGGGAAAAAGAACAAAACATAGGAGACAGGATAACGTTTGGGATCTTGTGAGAGATGTGGAGAACGTTCTAGATCATGTGGATGACGTCACGGCTGCACTAGTGAGGAAATGTTGTTGCTTCAAAGAATAAGTGAGTTGGAGTTATTTCCTATTCTTGATCTTGATCTCCTTTGCGACTGAAACTGCACACAATGTTACAGCACATTATTGACACTATAATATGTAGTTCTCCATCCTCACCCGGAAACTGCGAAAATATAAAGCATTTTTCAATTATGACCGAAAGATGAAGATCTGTAAAGAGAGTAACTTATGTTTTTAATAGAAAAAATATCGAAAGAATTGTCTCTTTTACAATTAAAATTTCATTTCTTTTTTGTATATGTTTAAAAGAATATGTGCAAATAAATAAAAATTAAAACATGACTTCACAGCATCCCAGGCCAGGGCTCTACGAACAAATTTATCTTTAGTTGACCTTTGACAACTAAATATTTTCGTTTACTAGCCAAACCCACATGATTTTTAGAATATGGCATCTTCGTTCTGTGACGAGTATATACATCATAAAGATATTTCTGTATATTTTTAAATAAGTGTAATTCTAAATATACAACAAATTTTATGTTGATACTTGAAGATATAAACATTCTGATTTCTTCAGATGTTTTTTTTAAACAACCTTCATTTTAAAAAAAAGAAAAAAAAAGAGTACATTGTTCTATTAAACTTTTATTGTTTTAATAATTTAACTTTGTTCGTTTTATTATATTTAAAAAAAAAAAAAAGTTGAAAAGATATTTTTCACTCAGTAGTGAGCTTTGGAAGATTGTCAGTGAAAGAAATACAATCGCCAAAAGATAAGTATTTCATTATTTCTAGTTGCCATTTTGAAAAATCACTCGCAAATGCGACTGTTTCACTCGCAATGTAGAGCCCTGCAGGCCATACTGAATAGGTACAACTAGTATATGTGTCTATAATGTATAAACATTATGTACTTTTTATTTAATTTAATTTTTTTCTATTCTTATATCTTTTTTTTTTTTTTATAGGTAAGTGTCAACATATGGGCAAATTTGTACATACAATTTGGTGATTAATAATGACAGGTAAGACTTGAACAAATTAAAACTTGTATTTTCCGATCAATTTTTTTTATGAAATGTAATGTCTTCATAAAGGTGCAAAGTCCAATGAAAAAAAGTTTATCCAGGAGTTGAGTTTAAAAAAAAAAATTAAAAAAAATGCAACCCCTACAAAAATTCCCGAATCACATTCAAAGGATGTTAGTAAATGTTGCCCATGAAAAAAGAAAAAAAAAAGTTTTTTTTCTTTTTTTTTTTTTTTTTCATTTTAAAAATTAAAATCAACAAGGAAAATAACTTTTAGTTGAAGAGCATAAGTTGTCCCCCTTACAAGTAAAATGCCATTTCTTTTTCTGTATAAGATTTTAAAAAAAATATGCAAGTAAAAATTCAAAACTAAAATGGCTTCACTTCATGCCGGGTAAGTAGGCCTGGTTTAGTATAAAATGAAACGAATGTAATCGTTTATTTTTGTATTGGTTTTCTGTTGGAGAAATTCAGCAAATTTCATAAACACAAACACACACACGTAAATGTGAGCGTTCATAGTTAAGCCTAGCATACACAAATACACCTTTAAACTTTTGTTTTGTGCGTTTGTTTAAATCTGTTTCGGAGTATTTGTTTTCATCTGTCGATTGTTCAAAGAAACGCACACGAAGAATCATTTCTGAAAAATTGTTTAAGTGACATTAAAGAGTTTCACTGGAAGAAAACGAGAATACAAATTCATTTTGTCTACACAAGGACAGCTTAAAGCTTTTGATCTGAATAACCTCAAAAACAATTACAATAGAAAGAAGATTAATACATTCTTTATAATAATAATAATAATAATAATAATAATAATTGTTGAATCTTCGTAAGTGTTTTTACTTTCATGTGGGGTCTGCGTTTGCGCTTGACATTTATGAAAAGGAAATACGTTTTATTTTTAATTTCTGGGCATCGGAAGGGTCTACTCTGTATTATATTTCTCTTAGTCTATCTGTTTCACTTTTTCTTGGAAACTACTGGACCGATATGGCTGAAATTTTGTATGGATATTAACTATGATAAGGTACAGTGAACTAAGTACTACGGTATCTGGTCTATGCACAGTTAGGGATTAATAGGGATTAGTCGCCACAATGCTATATTTACTCTAAAAGTTTTCTCAGAAATTACTGGGCCAATCTTTTGTATGAACTTTTGCGATAATAGGGTGCAGCAAACTAAGTATTATGGTATCCGTTCGATGCATATTTAGCGGTTAATAGAGATTAGTATTTGATATAAAAATGAGCACAAATTTAACCATATTTAACCATGAATTTGGCATAAAGCATTCATTCGTCAACACGCTATAACTTGTGCCAGTTTTTAACGGGCTAAAACGTTTTGTTATTGTATCTACAGTGTGTTGCAGCAGAGTCTAACATTTGACGAAAAAGAAAGCAAAGTAATAAAAGCAGTTTGTGTATGCACAGACTCAACAGTTAGCAACAGTTATATACTACATTATTTTATTTTTTTTTGTAACTGCTGCTGATGAAGATGCTTAAGACGGGTGTAAAATAACTCGGACTCTTTGATGACTATGTCCCTGGCTATTACAGCTAAAACTTCCACGATGGAAGCCTTCAGAAAGTTGACTGCATCGTGGCCATGCTTGTTGGTTTTGACCATGATCCCCCAAAATATAAATCAATAAATATATATATATATATATATATATATAAGGGATGGGATGATTCCAATATTTTTCCTGATTCCGATACTTTATAAATCTCTAAATATTTAACTATAAAAGTGTTATTTTGTCCCGATTACTGTAAAAACACATCTTAAATGTGCTTATATTTTCTCAAACGTAAAAAAAAACACTTGTGAGGAGATAATCTAAAGATTTTAGTCTTACTAGAAGTTTAAATGAATAAATATTTATTATTTTATTATTACTACAAGCAGTGGAAGGTGTTTTGTAAAAACAAATTACAATTAAAATAGATAATTAAAGGAATCGGTTTTGGCATCGGAAAATAGGCACAAATTTTCCCGATACCAATTCCAATACCCCAAAAAGATTCTGATTAATCGTCCCAACACTAATATATATATATATATATATATATATATATATATATATATATAGAGGAGTGAGTAGCACATGTGATCCTCAGTCAGATCACAGATGTCACCCACTGATTGCATAAAATTGGCGATTTCTGTTTTGATCAATTAAGTGTATAAATACATGTATAAAATAGAAGGCAAGATTATTAAAAAAAAAAAAAAAAATGGGGAAAAAATTTTAAAGCCTAAAGTTTTTTTTAATTACTTTTCAGTACATCAGAGACAAAAAAAAAATTGAGTGATTGTTCTTTCAATTTACAAAGCTTGAGCGATCAAGTGTAAACAAGGCCAAAATGTCTGAGTCATTCGTCTACAATCGTAGTAAAAAAAAAGTTTGCGACACTATATACGCTTTTTACATGAATAATTTACGTGGAGAAAACAAAAAGAGATCTGGGAAAATCATATATATGGAATGGTGGAACATTTGTTGATTCTCATTCAATTCCGGACAACATTGGATCTCACACACATGCTAGCAAGGAGATCTGACATTGTCCGGGATTGAATAAGTAACAACAAATGTTCTAGCCTCCCATATATATATATGCTTTTCCAAGATCTCTCCTGTTTTAATGTTTCTGGATAATGAATAATAATGTATGTGACGTGTAGCATATGATGATAGGCTATTTTAAAAAAAAAAAAATTTAATTCCAAAAATGTGAATGTATCAGACTGTCGGCTAGAGGGACTTTCTACGAGTCTAACTTTTGTTATTTTGTCTTTTTATGCAAATATAGTGCTGGGAGTTCCCATTTGCATAAGAATAATTAAAAAAAAACAAAAAAAAAACTTATATGCAGAGAACTATATATTAAAATATCACTAAATGGCTGAAACAATTGTATGCTTGTGTAGTAAATAAAACTGAAACTTTTTTTTTTTTTTTTTTAGATGAGCATAAAAATAGATGTCTATTCCTAATGTAGTAGTACCAATGTTTTCTGATCATTAATGCGTATATAAATAAATATTATGTTCTTATTTTGATATTTTCTTTAAAATCGAACATTTTACTAGGGTTTCTCCCACAAAACTTACACAACCATTAAATCTTAAATTCTTAATATTGAGTGCTTTTCAAACTGGATTTCTTATTGATCCATGCATTCGACCAACACCCTTACACACATTCGGGCAACGCCGGGCACCCAGGCTAGTATTAAAAAAAAATAAAGAATATACAAACGTAAGAAAAGTATGCAAATTGTAGTTCAGATTTATTCAAATCTGTTCTTTATTCTGAAAATGAATAAACGGACTCTGAATGTATTGATGTTAAAAATTGTAATAATATATTGTGCTATTATATTTAAATAAACATGGACGAATGTTAATGTATTTTAGTGTTTGGAACATCTTATTGCCTAAAGAAACGAACAGGCTATGTAGATGGCAGTAATTGTAGTAATATTTCATGTTATTTTCTTTAAATATATATGTGGAAGGATGTTTGTTAATGACACTTTATTACCATAGTTCTTGCATTATAATTTAATAATATGACTATGGAATGTGGCGGTGCTCTGAAATTTTGTCACCTATGTAAAATTCTGTGCTGGTGTTGACTGGTTGTGTAGGAGGAGATAAATTATATGTAGGGAAAAATTGTTGCTACTCTTTCTTTGGGAAAGGTAGAAATGTTGGAGTGAATGTGATAATTTTTTTTTTTTTGTATTAAGCAAAAATGCACAATGTTTTTTCCTTTTAACATGCTGTCCGACGTGGTGATTCTGTTGATCGGAAAATATGTGTGTGGGAAGTTTTCGGTTATGTATCTATAATTGCAGAAACTAAAAGGGAAAAGGCAAGATTATTTTAATATTTGTAGCGATAATTGTTCTGAATTTAATTTTTTAAAAATTTACATATGTAAGTATAAATATATAAATATTGTACGAACATGACAATATTATAATAAAACAACACTAAAGATGTGGCATGCAATTTATATATATATATATATATATATATATATATATATATATATATATATATATATATATATATATGCATACACACATGCACATAAACTACCTTGTCTGTCAGATCTATGTGAAGTATTGTATTGTAATGACCACAAGCTGTGCGTCAGTGTAGTGTTAGGGGAAGGAGGCCCACGATCCTAGAAATTCTCATTTCTCCTGGAGAAAAAGAAAGAAAATCCTGTTAAATGCATTTGTGTCAGGCATCCTTTGAAAGAAAATGGGTCAGCTTTAAAGCTAACTTGTTTCACCTGTTCTATGCTTCAAGTATTGGCCTTTTTTTTTATTTCTCTTTCTTTTGGATGTCTCGTTGCAGCGCTGAGAGACTTTATTTGTCTGTCATGCTCATGTCTGAAGCATAATTTTTCTTGGTCTGTCACACTCATGTTTCAAATATTATTTTCGGTGGTTTGTCACGCTTTAGGTTAAAACATTTTTGTTTTTTGTCAGTTAACTATACACAAATTTGAAAAATCATTTCACTTGGTCTGTCACGCTCCAGTTTGAAATATCATTTCATTTGGTCTGTCACGCTCCAATTTGAAATATCATTTCATTTGGTCTGTCACGCTCCAATTTGAAATATCATTTCATTTGGTCTGTCACGCTCCAGTTTGAAATATCATTTCTGTCGACCTGATCACACACACATTTTTCATTTGATCACCTAAAACAGATTGAATGGACACATGTTAAGAATTTACATTCTTATGTTTGCCTAACCCTCCAGTGTGTGCTCTGCTATTATTGTACTAATGATCATAGTCATCTCTTGATTCTATTAACCTGAAGCTACACAGTCTTCTCTGACATCTTTAACAACACCAGCATCTTTTTTTTTTTTACTTTCTCCATTACTAATCTTCTCGCCAAGAGCAGCCATTGTTTCTAACCTGATATGCAAATTGTAGCATTTTGTTAATTTTCAATGTCAGACATTCTTCAAACCCCCCCACCGCTCTCCAACGGTTTGTGAATATTGGTGAGCTGGGAATTGTGTTTGTGTGTTGCTGACAGGAAAACGGGGAGGAGGGGGGGTTCACTGTCTTTTTTGCGGTTGCTAGGATAACCACTTGAATAATTACATTTTCTTTCTTCTTTTTTTTTTCTTTTTTTTTTTTTTTCCGACGTGTGTGGAACTTTACTTTTTTGCATTTTTGTTATCTATCCCCGGGATTCGCAGGATAACCTCATCATTGTTGCTGTTGACTTTGAGGCATTTCAGGTTTTGGGTCTCCCATCATCATACCTGTTTGCACAAGCGATTCCATTGGGAAAACAATATGCGAAGGCATTTCATGTTCCCATGTACGTTATCACCTTGCACCCTCATTTGAAAGAAATGAGTTCGTCTAATCAGCTGAGTAATAATTAGGGCTAGGACAACAGCATATTCTTTTCATTATTTTGTCTCTCGAGTGTGTATCCGTTGATATCTTATATGCTTTTATATAGAGTGATATGATTCACGGTTGATTAACTGTGTTGAATGTATACTCGAGAGTCAAAATGATGAAAAGAATATGCTGTTGTTATAGCCCTAGTAATGATTGATGAATAATCTGATATCACTGAGATAAAAACTTCTGACTTTCCCATTTTAAAATGAATTGTTCCAAAATCGAGTTATATCGTCCCATCGACTAATACAGTACAATCTATATAGTAATACAATAGAGTGTGTGTTATTTTCTGTGTTACGCTTACATCCGGGTTATTTAATTATGGACTTCCATTTCTTGTCATAAATAATTTTACCAAGAATTCTTCATAAGTTTTGGCTTCGGTTTCGATTATGGTTGAAGGAACTCAAGTTATATATTTCGGTTTCGATTCAAGCTAATGTAACCCAAGTCATATGGATATATGTTTTTATTTTTAAAATCGCAACTTTATGGCATATAAAAATCAATAGAACATTAACTCTATAATAATATATACAAAATCTGCAAAAATTAAAATATATTTTACAACCGGGACTTCTGGGCATTCGTGCTAGCTTAGAAAATACTTTTGCAGTTTTAACAAAAAAGCTACAATAATATCAGAGCGTCTCTATTTACACTGAACATCTACAGAATGCCAACATCAATATACTACATATATTGAGGCCCCTGTGGAATTTCCACAGTTCCCACTAGTTTTGAATAAATACTTTTAAATGCGTATATAAATAAATGTTTTATTGATTTGTTTTGTTTTTTTATTTCCATTTCGCGAATAATTATTTATCATTAAAATACAGAATATTTATTGGTTTAAAATGGATTAGATTTCTACAATTTTAACTGTATAAATAAGCTAGATTTTCGTTTTATTTACAGAATATTTAGCTGACAATTATTTTACTGAAAGAATCTTTCTTTTTTTATTAATACTTGCAGGGGGTGGAGATACCTGGCCTTGTTGGGTCGTAAAATAAGTTTAGATATATTTTAATTCATGCAGATTTTGTATTTATTATTAAAGAGCAAATTCTCTATTGAATATTATATTGTACCTAATATATAGGTGTGATTCTAAAAGTTTAAAAAAGAAGACTTGGGTGCCATCAGCTAGAATAGGAACCAAAACATCTAGCACTCCAGCTGTGTTTCCTACCAATGTAGCTATTGAGAGATAGGTAAGAAAGATTTAATATTAGATGACTTGAAGAAATGAATGAATTTGCGCATGCGCAAAAGTAATAGAAATATGTCGGCAAGTTGAAATGGATATTTTACATTTCTGTATGCGTTATTAATCCATTCAAACAAATATTTTACTCGTTACCATCCTTGGTGTATGATTACTATTTTCTGTTAATTTCAATGTTATGTGATTAGTAGTTTAAGAGTTTATCGGTTAAATATTTCTGTACACACTTTTATTTTTATAGATTATTGACCCGAACAGACATTTCTTTTTTCAAAAGAATTATCGTTATTGTTATTATTATTATTATTATTATTATTATTATTAAAATAAAGAATAAATTGATTGATATATAAAACACAGTGGAATTTCCACAGAGTCACGTTAATTGGAAGAATATCATCTATACTAACAGGTAATCCTGAAGCAAATGTCTACCAAGCCTCCAGTAACATGCAATTTATTTAGATGAAACTGCTGCTGCTGCAAATGCTGTGCCGTTTGAGATACATAAAGGTGTAATGGTGTAGTGCTTGAAAGTGATGAATATGTATCTGGATTCAAGTAATGCCAAGGCCACTAGATCATTTTTGCTAATGTCCTTGAAAGGTATGAATCCATATATCCTCCCTCCAGTTATTGATTATAGTTTTTTTTTTTCTTTTTAATCTTACTCACCTGAAACAAGGCATATTGCCACTTGCATGTAAGGGGCTATTAATTGCATATCTACATGGACATCTTTTAGGGAGCTGAGCAGTAAGATGTCTGTTCACAGTACATTTAAATTTCTGCAGGTTTGTACAGTCAGGGGAGCAAGAGATCGAGGAGGAATTCCAAAGTCTAACAGCTTAAGGGAAGAAGCTATTAGAGTAGAAAGCTTTCTGGCATCAAAATATCTCAACAGTGAAGAGGTGGGATTTTGCTACTTGTTAGTGAGGGGTATTTATATCAAGGAGGCACAAGTGCTACAAATTTTTGCAGTTCAATGCACATTCCATTAAGATACTTGTAAACGAATACAGGAATGCAACATTGCGGCGATAGAACAGGAATTGTGGCTTGGTTGATAGCACTGGGTAACAAAAAAATGTTTTGAAAATCGTCCTGGGTTTTCCAGCTGAATTAGACTAATTTTGATGCTCTGAGTCCGAAAATGACCTTGGTTTTGCTCAATCAGGTCAGGTTTTTTTTTGCTACAGAATTTTTTAAAAAAATCGATTTTTCGTTAAAAAAAAAAAAAAAAAAAAAAATTTCTGTGGATCATCAGCTGAGAAACCCCTGACGATTTTTCCCGTTTTCCTCAAGAAATAAAAGTCAACGTATCCAAATTCATTCAGTTTTTATTTAGTCCATCAAATTTGATAAGCATAATTATCATATTAATATAAGTAGAAGCGTTACACGACATAAAAGTTCAGAATTCCCGCCATAAATCGGCGTTTCTTCAATTTCCGTGTGTGAGCAGCTGCTTGGTTGTCTCTCTTCAGTGACCAGCAGTAGTCCGCCATCATGACTGCGTCCCACCTCCCCTGGTATCTCTCCTCCATTTGGCGCATGTCCTGATGTAACTTTTCTCCCTGCTCATCGCTCATCGCCCCAAGGTTTTCAGGAAACTTCTCCATGTGTGAGAACAGGAAGTGCATCTTTATACTCATCAAACACCCGAGTTTTTGGAAGGCCTCTATCATACTGCTGATGAGTCTGGCGTGGTTTGCTGCCTTCATGTTCCCCAGGAAGTTGTTCACCACCTGCACAAACGATTTCCACGCGGCACACTCTAGGGTGTTCATGGAGTTTTGGAACTCTGTGTCCTTTATGAGCTGACGTATTTGTGGGCCATCGAAAATGCCGGCCTTCAGCTTCTCAATGGTCAGTCAAGGAAAGGCTCAGCACAGGTAGTTGAAGCACCTCCCATCCTTGTCCAGAGCGCGCGTGAACCGTTTCATTAACCCAAGCTTCATGTGTAGTGGTGGGATCAATATCTTCTCCCGGTCAACAAGAGGTTTGTTTATGATGTTTCTCGCCCCAGGTACTAACTGCTCTCGCGCCGGCCACTCTTTCTTTACGTAGTGCTGAGCTCTGTCTCGACTGTCCCACATACATATAAAGCATGGGTACTTTATGAACCCGGGCTGCTGACCAAGTAGAAAGTTCACCGTCTTTAAGTCAACGCAGATGATCCATTTGTGCTGCTCATATTGGATTTTGTTGAGCACGTACTTCACTGCTTCATATTTATCTTTGAGAGTTGTGGAGTGCGCAAGAGGGATTGAGGTGAACTGGTTCCCGTTGTGGAGGAGCACACACTTCAGAGAGCGCTTGCAGCTGTCAATGAAGAGTCACCAATCTCTTGGATCGTATTGAGGAGCGCCGAGTTTAACAAGAAGACCGGCGATATCTCGACAGTACATGAGGTCTTCCTCCTGGCAGAAGTAGCCCATGTAGTCCTCACGCCTTCTACGAAAGAAAGTGATATGCACGTCCTTGCCAAGTAGATGTTTCTCTTTGAGTCTGGAGGCCAACAGCTCGGAGGAAGTCTTTCACAAGCTGAGATCCCGAACCAGATCATTAAGCTCACATTGTGAAAAGAGCTGCGGACCATCTTGTGCTTCATACTCGAACTCTTCTGTATATTCTTGCTCGTCTGTAGTGGTGGCCTCGTCATCGCTGTCGGGAAGCTGTGTGAACGCTGGTACAGGACTTTCTTCGCAGTGAGCCACTGGACGGCAGGCAGATGGAAGGTCGGGGTACTGGAGGCTGTGCCGATTCTTCCTGTTGATGCCAGTAGTATTGATGACGCAGAAGTAACAATCCGATGCATGGTCAAACGTCTCCCTCCAAACCATCAGAATCCCAAACTTCAGTGAAGTTTTTGCCCCTTCGTCCCCCGTCGGAGGTATTCCACACACATCTTGCACACCGTGTGCGGTGCCCAGGACTTATCTTGGTCACCCAGCTTAACTTTAAAGTAAGCCATGTATGCACGCTTCACAAATATTGTGATGTTCTTCCTGTCCCCTGACAGCGTGTATTCTCCGCAGATGTAGCAGAACACGTCAGGATTATTCCTGCATGACCATCGCGCCGAAGCCATCACAAACTGAAAGAAAAAAGAAAGATGCAGCTGAGTGTTAGACAATGAAATTTAGAATCAATTTGATTGGCTAAGGGTTGATTAAGTAAATTTTAAATTATATTTTATTTATATATTCCTATGGAGTAATGGTGAGACAAGTATTGATTTGATTGGCTAATTGTGGAATTCCCTTTATTGTTCTAAAAACCCAATGAATTCGAAAAAGGAAAATAAACAAATATAAGCTGAATCCCCCGTTTACTGCTCTTTAAATACGCTCATACTGAAACATAGACAGTTAATAAATTAGTACTAGGATTTATAGCCACTGAATATGCCATAATTGTACTATTTTCTCAGAGACACAAACCCACATAATAAAACCGGCATGCACCAACTTTCACGTCTAAACACACCACTGAGCCCACAATGAGTTAATTTAAGGCAAAGGTAATGAATGTTAAGGTAATGAGAATATGAGAGAGAATCTAAGACGCAATATTGTCACTACGAATCATAAGGAAGAATGACCTAAATTTGCTAAAGTATAACCCTCGTTAGCCTAAATTCACACAAAAATATATTAAATATTAAATAAATTCTATACATATTTATACACATAAATTTATGATAAACATAAATATATTATTTATAATATTATTTGTGTCTGTGCATTGTAGTTCGATATATTCTTCAAGAAAAATATGATTGAACTCAAAACCCCTGATATTAGTATATGTATAGCTCGTCAGGTAGGCCTATGGCTGTATCTCAAAAAGTTGACATGATAGAGCAAAATCAATGTGATATTCGGACTCAGAACACCAAAATTAGTCTAAATCAGCTGAGAAACCCCTGACTTTTTTTTTTTTTTTTTTCTGGCTGTTACCCAGTGTAGTTAAGGATCTATTAGTTTGGAGACTCTTTTTTTTGGACCATTTCTAAGAAGAGACTAGTGGTAGATTCACCAGCCCAGGAGTGACAATAATACTCCATGCATGGAGGTATGGGAACTTTCTAGAGAAAAACAGATAGGTAAATGTGTAGTTTAGCAGCATAAATTGTTTGACAGACAAAAAATTATAAAAAATTATTTATTTTTATATAAAAAATTATTTATTTTTATATAAAATATTATTAGACCTTAACACTGAAATAAAACCAGAAAAAAATTTCATTTCTATCGTCGTTTTTATTAGACTAAATTTACAACAATAAAAAGAAGAAGCCACAGAACTTGTATACAGCAATTTAACGGCAATAACAAATGGAAAATTGTGAAAAAATTCCTCATTAAACAAACAAAAAAAGTGTTATTTAATAACATTTGGCTAAATGAAAACAAGCAACCTAAATGCATGTACGCGTGCGCGCACACAGACACACACACACACAGAATGTATATACCAGTAGTTATTCTAAAAGATTAAATTAATTTATGCTCATATTTTTTTTATGTATCTATTTTCAGCATTTACTTCAATAGTAAGGCTGAGTATTAAGTTTTGAAAATATATATAGGAATCAAGCTACACATAATTTTCTGCATTCATTCTGACAAATTCTCATGAGGATGAAACGCAAAAATTTTGTGTAGCTTAATTGCCATATATATTTTCAAAACTCGGATTATATATATATTAGCAGTTCAGCCCTATATACTGTTCATAACTTTATGTGCATATGGATATATATATTAAAAAGTTTGACTCGTGTCTAGATAACCTACATCTATAATTTCAAGTGTTTAGACCAAAAATTGGCGGAGTAGTTTGGTAGAGTTTTCAAAGGTCAAATCGTTGAACTTTGACCCTTTGACAGCCAAATTTCTGGCCGAAAACTGATTAAAAAGATTTTCCCAAATCTCAATACCCCTTATATCAAATCTCAAGTTTGTAGACTGAAAATTGACATAGTTTGGTAGGGAAATGTACACACACACTCATATATATATATATATATATATATATATAAAAATCTATCAAGCTGATCTTTCTTATAAGTATCACCATATATATATATATATATATATATATATATATATATGATGAAAATAATGGGAATAGTATTCCGACAAAGTAGAGAAATAAAAAGGAACAAACCGTATTATGTGTTCATCAACGTTTCGTCTTTATTTCGAGACTTCCTGGTAGACGTACTGGTATTTTTTGTTTCTTAATCTCATTCATGCAGAGGGAATCTCGAAATAAAGACGAAACGTTGTTGAACACATAATACGGTTTGTTCTTTTTTATTTATTTATATATATATATATATATACAGAAATCTCATCACACATATTTATTATGGCTACAATAATTATCCATCCACCCGTAAATAAATGCATATAATAAGCCCTACCATTTTTATATTAGCTATCTTTGTAGTATTTAAACCAATAAATGTCACACTTGACAAACACCTGCCTATCTGGCCATGAATATCTACTTGCCTACAGATAAAGCAGTGGTGGGGAAACACGTTAGCTGTATGTGGCCAGTAATAGAGAGAAATAGAGCGTGATTCACATATGTTGATAATCTATATATATATAAAAGTGAAAATGTGTGTATGTATGTTCGCTTTTTATGTATGTCCAAGAAAGGCTTTTTTCAGAGAAGCGGTCAGTCGCCTCGCAACTTAAAACTTTTTATATCACATATAAATCATAATATCTTCGAGTTAACAATGGAGCTCGCCTGTCTATTTAATTTGCTCGACTTCGGGAAGATAAATATTTAACATTTGTCGCTCGCCGCATGTGGATTAGGTTTTTCCTATAATAAAAGCGACACTAATTCTAGCTGTATTTTTCAGCTATCGCCAGAAATGTCCAAAAGCAATCAGATTTGATCAATGTGGAAATATTTTCCTTATATCAAACAATTGCTATTCAGTTTGGACCCCACCAACATCTTGGGAAAATAAAAATAAAAAAAAACGTTGCTGCAGTAAATGAAATACTATCCCGCAGTCAAAGTTGACCTCATTAAGTCATTAAAACGTGCACCTGCCAAATCTAAGTAATTAAATAAATTCAAACGTGTTTCCGTTAGTATCTCTCGGTGGCTCAATGGTTAACGTCGCAGGCTTTTTTGTCACACTTTAATTTCCAATTTCGCCTCAAGGGTTCGGGTTCGATCCTCATACTCGCCTACCAAAACTTTTTTTAAAAATTTTATTTTAACCCCCAATGGAGTTTTGATTTACCCAAAACCACACACACCTCCAAACACCCGGGCAACTCCGGGTACCCCCCCCCCCGCTAGTCTATAAATATAAAAGCGAAAATGTGTGTATGCATGTTTGTATGTATGTGTATCCACTAAAATCTTTCGACAGACAGAACAAAAATTCACAAACTTGGTATCATATTGAAGCTCCATCCTTCGCCCGAAAAATATTGAAAAATTGGCCAAAAACGTTAATTTTTTCACCCTGAAATCAACAATTTTCTACAGGGGGGGGTCAACAAAACCCGTCCTCTCATGACGACGACCGGTTCTACGCATGTGTCAGATGACGTCATGACCCGCTTTAGTTTAAATAGTTGAAGAACTGACTAAATTTCATGTACGTCGTGTTAGGTCAGTTGGTTAGCGCGTTGGTTCATTATCTAAAGATTTTGGGTTCGAATCATGGTGTGAGATGTCTTTTTTTTTTTTTTTTTTTTTGATTTTTTTAAATTTAAATATTGAACCAGTGCGTTTTTCTGTTTTTTTTTGTTTTTTTTTACTTCACTTATTCTTAGGTTTTCATTAACACCCTCACCCTCGACCACACACCCAAAAACACCCGGGTACCCACCGATTTTTTTAATTTTAATATCGAAAGAGGCTTATTTAAGCCATTTTTCACAAGTTTTTTTTTATTTTTTTATTTTTCAGAAGTTTTAACGTTCGTTTTTCTGTTTTCTTTTTGTTTTTTCGATTTTTACATTTAACATCGTTCGTTTGCCTTACGTCAGTTTTTTTGTGTTTTTTTTTTACTTTGCTTTAATTTACTCGACTTTTACAAGCTATTTTCGAGATATTTTTTGATCGCCATGTAGCAGGGAAAACAGAAACTGGCTTCCAGCGCAAAACTAGGTCAAACATCATGCAACTTGACGTAGTCGCACCTGCTAATTTCGGTTTATAAACGTTAACACACTTATCAATTAATTGTTTTCCGTGGTCGAGATGGTTAAGTCGCAGAGTTTTTTTTTTCCATTTCCTTTCCACCTCCACGTCAAAGGTTCGGGGTTCAAGCCTACCTTTCTACTAAAACTATTTTTTTTTCTTTTACACCTCCAAACAACCGGCTAACGTTTTTTTTTTTTTTTTTATCAGGGTTGTTTTAATCTACCCCCCCAACACACTTCTCCAACTAGTCTATATATATAAAAGCGAAAATGTATGTATGTATGTGTGTTTGTATGTCTCACAAAAACTTTCGACAGAGGCGACGGATTTTCACGAGATTGGTATCATTTTCAAGCCCGACATCTTGGACGACAAATATCGAAAAATTGGCCAAAAACATTAATTTTTTCACCCTAAACTGGACCCTTTTCTATAAAGAGGGGTGCCGAAAAAAATCGTTCCTTTATTTTCTCTCCTCCTGCTACTACGACAATGACATCATGTTTGACCTAGAAAACATTGACGCTAGTTTAAACCACCTGCAAGTGTTTTTAAAGGTTTCATTTTGTCCGTTCTCAATTGTATATCTCTTCGGCGTAGGGGTAATGAGTCAGGCTTTTTTTTATCTGCCTTGGCCTTGATGCTTTGGGTTCGAGCCTGTCTTTCTACTTAAACTTTTTTTCATCTTTTACACCTTTTTTTTTTTTCTTTTTTTTTTTGTTTGTTCGCTGTTTTGCTTTGTTTTGGTTTTTCCAATTTTTTTTAACATTGTGTTTCACTCTCTCCTAGATACACACCTCCAAACACCCAGGCAACGCCGGGTACTCTCGTTAGTAATATATATATACTGGACTTTGAAAATATTTTCTAAATTTTTATAGGGGAAATTCTGGACAACCACCCAATATAGGTATCTAAAATTTCTTGGGTTATAGTGGAATGTTTGATGCCTCTCTCTGGAGTTGCAGTTAAAAACAAAGCCCTATGCCAAGATCAAACAACTTTTTCAAAACAAAATTTTATGACAAATTCAGTGTAAGATTTGGATGCTTTAAATAAATCCTAAAGAAACTTTGTTTGTGACAAATGCAGCACTCTGACCTACAAGTGGTTAGTTTTTGGCAGTGGAATCGTGAGTAGTTAGTTGTCTCATGGGCTGTTATGATTCAAAACATGGTGCACTACTCAACCAGACAGGGGTGAATGATGCCACAAGTACATGGTGTCCAAAAAGTCACTGAAGGTTTGAAAATCTTTGTCATTAATGATTTTTTTTTTCTCTATTTCCGATATTTTACAAATAATATTTTGGAAATTAATTATGGTTAAGTATGGCATTAAATAATGTACACAATTTGTGAAATTGTTTTACCAAAATCAGGGGTCAATTGTTTGGACTCAAAGAGCTTATTGACAGTATTTTCATGTAAGAGATAGCCCAAGTTACAACACAATTCAAAACATTGTGTGCTGATTTGAACACAGAGGAGCTGTATTTGATCTTCTGCAAACTGGCAGACCTTGAAACGTCATCACAAATGAAAATTGGGAAAGAATGTGAGAGAGCGTAGAGCAGCATCTTCAAACAAGGGTTCAATATACAGTTCAAATGCAAAAACTTGTCCGAAATGACTCCAATTTTCTGCAAAAGTTGATTATGTCAGATGAAGCCCATTTTCATTTGAATGGATTCATTAACAAACAAAATTACAGATTTGAGGGTTCTGAAAATGCAAGGGCAATCCATCAAAAGCAGTTGCATCCCATAAAGCATAAAGTGCACTGTATGGTGTGCAGTAATGGAGGAGAAGATTATTGGACCTTGTTTTTTTGAAGATCAAAATTAAAATGCTGTTACTGGAAAAAGATACCGGATTATGATTACAGACTTCCTGCACCCACAAATTTAAAATAGGCTTGGATGGGGCAACGGCACGTATGGTGAGAGACGCCATGGAGCTTCTTAGGCAATGCTTTGGCGACATTATCTTTCACTATGGCAATGTCAAATGACCACCATGTTCCCCAGACTTGACTAGCTCTGAATTTTTCTTGTGGGGATATCTTAAAGTAAGAGTCTATGTTAACAAACCCCAAACCCTGCAAGAATTGAAGGAAAACATCAGGAACAAAATAAGGGACTTAAATCGTAATCCAGAGATTCTGCAATCTGTCATGAATGTTTTGAATAGAGCACAAATATGTGAAGCTGAAAATGGGCAAAATTTAAGACATTATTTTTTCATAAAGATTATTTGAATTTGCATTTTTTTTTTTTTAATTTCCCAATGTCTTAGTCAGATTGTGTTAAAATTACAGAAAGATATCATCAATAATAATCTATTTAAGTTCAAAACCCTTCAGTGATTTTTTGGACACCCTGTACAAGTAAATAATGATGGTAGTAATTTTGTATTAAGGGGTTTTATGATGTATGTTTTCTGTTGGAATGAGGAAGACCATCTGATCATCATACGGATGATGGATGACACGCACTTGGATTTTATTTGAAGTGAACCTGGTTTGTGCAAAGGCAGGCTCACTCTCTAGTCTCAACCAGCCTGATCCAGAAGCAGGACAAGGTGAAGACAGCTGGAAGGCAGATGAGATGCAGAAACTGTTGGAAATGTCAACATCTTCCTACATACAGCGCTTGGTATTCCCAAATGGTCTTGCTCAATGTTGCTTAACTTTGGTGATCTAATGAGACCCAGTGTGCTAACGTGATTTTACAATAATATCGTGGCATACATCCACAAATAGCAGAAGTGATGCTTTACTTTATTTTTCATCAATAATAAAGAAACAAAATGCTGAATTTAGAGTATTGAAAAACTTTCCAGTCCTCTTAATAATCAAAACTATCTATTAAGTCCTATTAAGAATCAAAAGTATCATATATCGAACATATCAAGTTATCTTGTCTGATTTTCAAAATCAAACCAAAATAACAATCCAGTAACCAATAAGAAAAAATCATATTTGATTTGGACTAGCTTATTTTATTTTTTATTTTAAGATACATATTAGGACCAACAATAAAAAAAAAAAAAAAAAACATTTGATTTAGACTAGCTTATTTTTTTATAAAATACCCATTAGGACTAACAATAAAAAACATGTTTGATTTGGACTAGCTTATTTTTTTTATAAACTACCCATTAGGACCAATAATAAAAAAATAAAATTCATTTTACTTTCTGAGAAAATGTTGATTGATATTCCTAACTCTCAATTTAAAAATGTGAGTTGTGTGCAGAGTTGCGGAGTCGAACAATAAAAGTCAAACTCTAATTCCTTTGATATCTTCGACTCTGACTTCAGACTCCTTGACTCTTATGTGGAAATTCTGCAGATCCAACCTCCCACACCTATTCAGCAAACATTTTATAAATACTTTAAATAATATAAAATGTATATTATTTTTTGTTTAACATTCACTTGTATAATAAATATACTTACATATGCATTCAACCAGCTTTATAGAATAAGTAAAGATAAAAAAGGGATAAAAAATTTACAATGAAATTTTATTATGCTATCAGTTCAAAAGGGAATACAATATTTAGAGATAGAGCAACCTTTTTAGGCCATGGTATTTCAAAGCCAAACACTTCTCATCAAAAGAGGAGAGTAAAAACACATTTGATTTAGGCGCATTTTTTTCCCAGATTACATTGTTCTGGATTGATTCAGGAACTTGATAACTTTCGGATTACAATCCGATTGTTATCCACAGTGATCTCACTCAGATGGAATTTTCATTGATCCTGTGTGACATCACAACCAAAATGAAAACAGCTGTCCAGACAGGATTTGCAGTGATCCGATGGACCAAAATATCTTGATGAAGTTAAAACATTGCAGTACAGTACAAAATATGATATATCTTCAAAAATAAAAGCAAAATCCTACAAAAACTGCTAAATTGTGCAACTGGTAAAACCAAACAGGAAAACCATGTAAAAAAAAAAAAAAAAAAAAAAAAAAATTGGATTCTGACTCCTAGTACTCTTATGACACTATCATCTATGATAGCACATCAAAGACCGTAAACGACCAAGTTCTCTCTGATTCTCTCTCCTCTAATCTTAAGCATGTGGTACAATGGGGAAAGAAGTGGTTGGTTACTTTTAATGCATCTAAAACCAAGCTTCTATCTTTACATCATCAACACTCTGATTTCCATCTGGCATCAATTGAAATGAATGGCTCTCGTCTTGGAGAGGCTTCATGTTTTGACAAGCTTCTAGGCTTGACCTTTACTCCTGATCTGAAATGAAACACGTACATCAAATCCGTTGCCAAGGTCACTGGAAAAAATGGTGGGATACTTCTATCAATCCAGTAGATATCTCACTCCTGATGCAATTCTCTATCTATATAAGAGCTAGGTACATCCAAGAATGGAGTACTGCTGCCACATCTAGGCAGGAGCTGCTAGAAAGGACTAATCCTGCCTTGAGAGAGTTCAAAATAGACTTGGCATCCTAGTGGGGGATGCCTTTTTCTCTTCCCTGCAGCCTCTTTCTTACAGAAGAGCTGTTGCAAGCCTGTCTCTGCTTTATCGTTATTTTCATGGCAAGTGCTCGTCTGAGCTCCAATCTATGGTCCCCCCTCGCCAAACTTTCACAAGAAACACTCATCTAGCTGAAAATACTATCAATAATTTCCTCCACTCTTTATCTGTGCCTAAACCTAAACGTAGATTTTATGTACAAAGTTTCTTTCTTAGAACTGCACACCTGTGGAACTGCCTTCCTTTTGCCTGCTTTCCAGCTAACTACAATATGGTCGTCTTCAAGTCCAACATAAACAAGTTCTTGATGAGCCGTTCCACTTAAGTTAGCAAACTTACCGAATTTCCATTACTAGCGATTACTATATTGTCCAATCGACTACTGTACACTCTTAATCCTTATCCTCGAGTGGGCTTTGATAAGTGGTGATGCCTATGTAAAAAAAAAAAAAAAAAAACCTCCGACTCCCTCTGACTCTGACTCCACAACCCTGGTTGTGTGATCTCACCCCTTTATTTATATCCAGATCTATTTGAATGTGAAGTGTTAGTGTCTGTCAGAACCTTATCTATTGATTAAATAGAATTGTTTAGACAATTCATCTAAATGAATAAATGCAATTTTCACCATCTATCCTATCGGTGCCTAAACCTAAATGTGGATTTCATGAACAAAGCTTTTTTTTTTTTTCTAAAACTGCCCACCTGTAGAACTCTTTTCCGCTGATCTGCTTTCCAGCTGACTACAATATCATTGTGTTCAAGTCCGACGTAAACAAGTTATTTTCATCACATTAAAACCCCATATTGTGTCTAACTTTGCCCTTGTTGGGAGTGAGGAAAGTACATGGGGACTCACAAGGTTGAACATGCCATAAAACTCAACAACCAAAGAAACTGTAAAAAGAAATTTATTTCTATTCAAAATATTTGACACGGCACCCTAGTAATAACTAATAAGTTTACTTAGTGTTAAATAAAACGATTTTCTTTATTATTTAAGCATGATTTTTGTATCGTTTCATCCTTTTTATTTTAGCTTTTTTATTTTAACCCTATTTTAGTCTTTTTTTAAAGTAAAAGTAGCTTTTTTGTTTCAAAATTTGGCCTTAAAATATTTTTTTAGCCTTTTTGAAAAATGTTTTAGACTTTAAAAAAAAAAATGTTTTAGACTTTTTTTAAAAATGTTGACTTCAAATTATTTAAGTTTTTAAAAATGTTTTGGCCTTTTTAAAAAATGTTTTAGGCTTTTTTTATTTTGTTATTGAACCTGATGTAATTTTTCTTTTTCTTAGAACTTGAAACGAACCACAACACTTATTTCAATAAATGTTTGTTAGGAACTGATCTTGGGAGAGCGGTTCTTCTTAGAGTGATTACATTTCATCACAAAGAGGAATAAAAACATCGTCTTCCGAGTCTTGTGGCTATCAATATCATCATTCAATGAATTCACTTGGTGGAGAGGTTTTCAAGAATGTCATCAGCAATTAACTTTGCTCAGTTCAAGTAACGTTCGATTGTTGTATAGACATCGATTACCTTACAAAGACACACAAATCGTTTGATGATCAATACAACTGGAATTGGTATGGGGAGGGGGCAGTTAAAGAATTCGGATTCTTTAGATACGGCCATTTAATATATAAGTTTAATGATCAAAATACTATTTCAAACTTAAGCGTGGCAGATAGGCGGACAAAATGCAATTTCACATTTTAGCGTGGCAGATAGGCAGATAAAATCCAATTTATCACTTAAGCATGATCGATCGATGGACAATGTGCAACTTTAAACTTAATCGTTACCTAATGACTGAGAAAATGCTATTTGTGACTTAAGTATAACATGTTGCTTAACCAACAGAGCATGACCATTGTGTTCATTTGATTTAATCGTTTAGAAATGAAATGTCTTTCAAACTGGATTGTGTGACAAACCTGCAGATTGACCAGTGGAATTCTATTTCAAACTCTAACATTGTTGCCTGCCAAAGAACTGATCATCAACAAATCGGTAGCTTGTCTTATAGAGATGGGTAACTTTATCTTTTGATAAGCTCATTTCTTTGCCTTCTTCTCCTCCTCCTCCTCCTCGTCGTTAGAGATTTCTTTCAATCCGTGCAGTTAGCGTTCAAAATGCATTTCCAGGCATAAGTGTGCTAAGCTGATTGATGGAACCTCTTTATGGAGTTGCATGGACACATTCTGAAAGAAACTGAATTTCTTTGGTAATACATCCAATGTCGATTTTTGCCGAATTGAGATATTTGCTTGTTTTTTTTTTTTTTTTTTTTTTAAATAGATCTTTTCAGATCAAAGTAAATGTTTAAATCACTTTAACACAATTATTTGCACATGAAAATAACATTTAATAAAGCCTTTCATGAATCTTAATAGTATACACTGGTGTTTTCTTTATTGGATATGTAGTTCCTTTATTCTAATATATATATATATATGTATATATATATATAGGAGGCATAACTTTTGGAAGCGTCCCCTCCCCTGCATATATATATATATATATATATATATATATGCAGGGGGGGGGACGCTTCCAAAAGTTATGCCTCCTATTTCTATTCTGCCCGAATGGATCAGAGGCGATTACATTGTTTTGATGACTGAACTTATGCATCCATGACCTGAAAGTATCATCTGTCTGTTGCAGATATTAAAGGTGTGAGATTCTAAAAATGCAACCTTTCAACCTCTTCCATGGACATGTAGCGGAATGTTCTGTTAATCACTAGACCACCATCACCCCCCGTTGTATTGCTTAAGTTAAGCAACATGAGCCTAGTTGTGATAAAACCATGTGGTCATTCATTCAACAACATCGCTGACCCCAATGTTGTTTCTGTGGTTTTCTTCTGTTTTGTTTTCTCTTCTGGCCATGTTGTTTTCTCTCAGATTGGCGACTGCCAGAGGTGGGAGGGCACGAGTTCACAAGTTTAAAAAAGAAAAAAAAGAAAAAACAGACTCCAACATTTTCTATAAACCTTAGTTTCACTCTCGGTGTGTGTGTGACACCATCGAACCTCTACATACTAAGTTTCACATCTTAATTTTCTATCGCGGTTATGTTTGTCAGTCAGTCAATCAATTCATCTTGATCTCCTAAAGCTCTCTAGAGTTCTTACAAACCATGACCTGTTTTTGGCTGTCTCAAACTTACAACTCCTCAATTCTAACTGTCGTCAACCATTGCAAATCCAAGACTGTCTACAAACTGTACTCAACTGCCATAAAATGTCACAAAACTAACTGACCCTTCTAAAACTAACTCTAAAATATATTGACTTTTTTTGTCCCAATCATCGTTACACCTTGACTAACAATCCCAGTTTAGCTTTCTTTTGTGTACCTTGGTGAATAACTTCCTATCCATTGTCTTTCCACCAACCCTATTTTCTATACCTTTGTTCACCTAATAAACTTACTTCCTCTTGTTTTTTTGTCATTTCTTTTTCTCTTTCTTCCCCACTTTTCAACACTTGGGGGAGGGAATGCTGATAGTATCACATCGTCAGTATTTAGATTGGTGGTCATTTGGAAATACCAGGTCTCTGTAAAATCCTTTTCTCTAATATCCTCTGTAAAGGTATGAGCCCATTAGCAGAACTCAAATACGAGTATACATTTTGCTCATTAGGATTGAGCCAACCCGGTTACAAAGTGTTTTACGAGGCGCAACTTTGTGTATCTCACAGACTTCAGATGCCACCATTCGCTATGGCAAACATGTGCTTGGCATACAGGTTCAGGATGGCATCTTGAAGCAGATTGCCGGTACACCATTACATAGAGTACTGCCTTGTTGCCTACCTGTCAGGCGAGGATATTCAAAGTGCATCTCCCCCAGTCAATTAAACACGTCCCCAGATACCAGCCTGGAAATTTCTACGATTCGGCGCGATACATACAGCGCCTAGCATTCCCAAATGGTCACCTGTTTGGAACTGGCTGGGCTCATCGTTACTTAACTTTGGTGATTTGCCGAGAACTGGTATGTCAACGTGATTGTGCTGTACCTTTATCTATGGCTGAAATAATAGGATAAACTGCTCTGATAGGGCAAATAGTTTAGAAGTAAAACTATTGTGATATTAGGAAAAGTGTTTTAGATCACATAATGTGCAACCCTTGTTTTGCAGATGACTCTTTATGGTATAGTCACTCTTTTAGGGAGTATCTATTGTCTCAAAATAGAAATAGGAGCCCAGTGAGTATTCTATCTGTTCTAGACCAATACAAATTTTGCACCAATACAAATTTTTGTAAATTTCTGTAACAGATGGTAAAAACCACTTTAATCCCACCATTAGCCAACATACATCCTTTTAGTTCAAAAAAAAAAAAAAAAAACTTCATGTAAGGGTATCTGTGCAGGTATTAGAGGGTCAAACAAGGGTTGTACAGTCCCCAATTGCATCTCCCCTGAACCAGCGTTGCTAGAGTCCAGTGGCAAAAAGTTCAGAACGACTGAAAACATTGCCGAGATAAGCAGAGAAAGACTAGTGTTGTTTTGGAATAAGAACATGATGTAAAGATAAAAAGAAGAAATGGCTTGTTAGAGTCAAATATTGATTTGCCAGGTGTATTGTTATTTAGTTCTAAGTTTGAAAATTCAACTAAATTAATTTTATATATAAGATATATTTTCATTGTCAAAAATTTTTTATTTATATCATTTCCATCTATATTTGCATATGTGCTAATACACCCATCTCATCCAACAAGCTGTGACATATTTCATTTGAACATGCTTTAATATTTAGTTCAGTTCTGTAATATCAGTGAAATCCATCTGTCATCTTATTATTCGTGCTTTCCTCTGTTGATCTACGACAACTAACATTCTCAACTTACACTGCACGTTCTTGCAAGATTGCAAGCACATTTTGGTTGCAAAATGTAGAATGCTACAATTAACTGATCCCGACTAAGAGCACATTCTGAACGCTGTCCGAATGTTGCAAAATGATGTATGTAAAAAAAAAAAAAAATTCTGCGTTGATCAAATAACATGCACATATTTTTCTTTTACTTAACAATGCTTCTCAACCATTTCTTTTACTTAACAATGCTTCCCAACCATTTCTTTTACTTAACAATGCTTCTCAACCATCCAGATGTGGTATATTAGTGTGGAATGATTACTGGTGTGCCACAAAGAGGTTAGGTGTGTAACGTGGTCGTTCAAACTCCTCTCAAATCCCCCACACTGTCTAGTACCATCGACAAAGAACAAACAAAAATAAATAAAATGCTTTATCGTTATTTTCATGGCAAGTGCTCGACTGAGCTTCAATCTATGGTCCTCCCTTGCCAAACTTTCACAAGAAACACTCGTCTAGCTGAAAACACTATCAATAATTCCCCCCCCTCTTTATCTGTGCCTAAACCTAAACGTAGATTCCATGAACAAAGCTTCTTTCTTAGAACTGCACGCCTGTGGAACTGTCTTCCGTTTTCCTGCTTTCCAGCTGACTACAATATGCTTGTCTTCAAGTCCAACGTAAACAAGTTCTTGATGAGCCGTTCCACTTAAGTTAACAAATTTACCGAATTTTCATTACTAACGATTACTATATTGTCCAATTGATTACTGTACACTCTTAACCCTTACCCTCGAGTGGCCTCTGGGCTTTGATAAGTGGCGATGCCTATGCAAAAAAAAAAAAAAAAAATCCGACTCAGCTTTTTTTCTTTGTTTTAGCAAAAGGCATTTATTACCATTACTTTCCAAACAATGCCTGATTCTTTTTTTCTAACTGTTCATTTCATCTGCCATGAGATTAACAACACCCTGCCGTCTCGACACCAGCTTAAAAAGTCTATTGCCACCATCACCATCACGAGGCCACATGTCTGCCTCACCTGATTTGCATTTTTCTTTCTGTTCCTTGCCACATGGTGCATTTTTCTCTCCTTTTTTATTTCCTTTTTTTCTAATGCAAACCCGTGCACACTTGCCATTTTGCATATGCATTCAAACAGCTGTTGCTGCTGCTGCTAATACCTTTGCTAGCCATCCATCCATCCTTCGGCTGCTGCTATCTTAATATGCACTCTCTTGCAGGTTGAAATTACAAGTTGTTATAGGCGGAAAAAAGTTTTCATATTTTTATAACAGGAGTTGTTTGTAATATTAAATACTAACACATGCATTATTATGTAGTATTGATGCTTAAATGATAAAAAGGGAAAATAAATTCTTATATAAAATCGTTTGTTTAAATTGTTAGATGTTTTCAATCTTCAATAAAAATAAACATTGGGAAGCGTTTTTATGCTTGGCATCATCTATCTCGTTTACAATATTAACAGATTCTGTGTAGGCATTTTCTTATCTGCTCCTTAGGTCTTATAAATCAAGGTTTTAATTGGAGAAATAAAAACAAGCACGATTGGATATGATAAAAATCCTCTTTTATTGTTTATTTTGTTTAATGCTAGATTTAAATTTACCCTTAATTACCGACAAAATTTTAAAAAGAAAAAGTGATGATGACAATAATTTTATAAGTTTATTTTTTAAAAAAAGCAAAAGTTTACCGGTTGTATAGTGATGATTCCTTGAAATTTGGACTTCATAGGATTGGAGATACACACATTCCTTCTCTATTGTGTGTTATGAACAGCCAAACGTTGTCTAATAAAGCAATGGTTTCAAGTTAGATGAAAAGACACTTTACTAATCTTCCTACTCTTTAGACTAAACTTCATCATTTTATTGCATAAAAAGACTTTTTGGGTAGAAAACATTGATTTTTTTCTTTTAGTAGGTGTGCTGTGATAATTTAGAGAGATCGATAGTGTGTTGATATATTAAAAACGTTTTGGAATATGTCTTACTATTTTTTTTTTTTTTTTAAATTGAGAAACACTAATTTAAATCAGGAATGCATCGTCTAAAATCTTTGTGGAATTTATTAGCTATTTTTCTTTTTTGAGCACCTGTCACCATGGTTAGATTTTGTCAATTTTCCTGACACTCTGCCAGAATTCCCGCAATAATAATAAATTTTTAAAAATGGCCTGTAAAGACTAGTTTCATCCACGCTTGCCATAGCAATTTTCTTTGAGAAGTGGCACTTTCGCCTTCTAGCAAGAAACTTTTTTTGCAATGGTGTTTCTTCTTGAAGAGACTGAGGCTCATTTTAAAGATATCTCTTATGACTTTCCTGTAGTGCCAAACATTGATTGAAGCCTCACGAGTGCATGGTGAGTTTGTGTTTCTTATTCTCTTGTTAGAAGAATGCAGTTCACATCTGGTGCCAACTTTCATTAAAACAAGGCTTCTTTTAAAATATTTACCAACATATTCTGATTAGATTCCTTTTTTTTTCCACTGTCTAAGAATGCAAGAAAAGAATTTAAAATAAAAGCTTTAAAAATAAATGTCAACTTTTTGTTTATCTTTATATTTTTTTCTTCATATTATTTTTATTTTTTATTTTTTATTGAAAGAGCTTTCCCAGAAGTAATAGCTTAAACGAACTTTATTTTTTATCTGTGATTTTTAATAAGATTTTAACCGTATTTATATGAAACAAAATTAAATAGCTTCTCAAAATTTATGTAAATTTTTGTCATCTCTCTTATCTTCTCTCTCTCTCTCTCTCTCTCTCTCTCTCTCTCTCTCTCTCTTTCTCTTCTGTGTCATCATTTGTTTGAAAAATGAAGCTGGCATCTTGCAATGATTTGCAAAGGGAACCGTGTGCCATTTCCTACCATATCTCTACAGCTGCCAACAACACTGCCAGTGTGATGAATCACCTCCTCCATCGACCTAAATCTTTGAATCTTTCCGATACTTGCTTAAAACTTTTCCCCATTTCTGTTATACCTGACAAAATCAATACGAAGGGTAATCATCACACTTTCTCTTCATTGCCAGCATTTTGATTTCAGAAATGCACAAATTGTATGTTGAAAGGACGTAGAAAAGAGTTGCTCAACATTGGTAATAGAGACATTGTTTACAGATTGTCTACACGTCTCTATAAGAGGTTTGGGCGCTTCTACAGAATTGGGACAAGATTTTGTAGTCGATAAATGGAGTTTTCACATAAAAGAACAATGGTCAACTGATTTTTGTTGCCAATTCTAATAAGTTACAATGGCAGCTTCCAAATTATGCAGTCAGAATTACCTGAATATTACTGAATTATTAAAAAAAAACAAAATAACTTTAATCGTGGTAGGAGGTGAAAAATTGTCGCCATCTTGTTTAAATCGAAACGGAAAATTACCTCCCTTTTGAACCCTCCTATGTCATACAATCATTTTCATCAAATTCTATTATTTTCTCGAACAAATAATTTTCTACCTTATCAAATTTTGTAATTTTTGGATATAATCATCTTAAAAGTATGAGGAATATGTAGATACCATTGTTTTTATGTGAAATTCAGTTTTACGATTTCCAAAATCTCGTCCCAATAGTGTAGAAGCGCCGAGGTTTGTGTTGGAAGTTGATCTGTCGCATGTCGGTATCAAATATCATTTTGTCACTTGATCAGCAAATCTGTCAGAGCTTAAGTTTAAAATAATACTTCCTTTGTTGTTTGTTTGTTGTATGACATTCACCCTACTTGGGTTGAACTTGCTTCCTCCAAAAAAGGAAGTGTCAAGGGAATATTAAATTCACAGGTGGTCTGTATCTCAAGCATGCTAAAGTCTTAAGTGCATAATACCTTCATGGATCTATTGATCAGGCTTAAACTACTTATTATATGGGTAGATTTTTCCAGCGTATTATTCTTGTGTTAGGTTGTTCAAAATTGATCATTATCTTGCTTGCTTGTCATCATGCACATTTCACTTGAAGAAGTGAGGAAAATGGAATGATGTATAAGTGAGAGAGGGGGTGAGGGTCTATTATGACATTTGCAGTGTGAGAGACAGAGAAACAGAAGGTTTAAAAAGACAAATGATATCAGACTTTACATTTTCTGTAAAGTCTGATAAAGTTACTGGATTGTTGATATGATTCGGTAACCGAAACATGTGTAACTAAGCAGATAAAATGCTAATAAAAAAATATATTTGCTCTGCAATAGTATTGAGCACTCTCTTCAGGTTTTTACTGATTACCATTTTTGCTCTCTCTCTCTCTCTCTCTCTCTCTATATATATATATATATATATATATATATATATATATATATGCCTGTTAAAAATGAGTAAAAGTATTGACTTAGAATGAGTGCTTCATGCCAAATTGATAGTTAAATTTGTGCTCATTTTTTGCATCAAACGAATACCATAATACTTACCTTGCTGCACCTTATCATAACAAAGATCAATGCAAAATTTCAGCCAGATTGGGCGAGTAGTTTCTGAGAGAAAGTAGAATGGACAAAGAGAAATATATGTACAACGTACTCATGATGTTCTTATAAAGGATCTTTTTCCTGATATCTTCAACTTGTTTTAGTATATGGCAGCATTGGATGTTCATAGCGACAAGCAAGTAAAATCCTCAGTTTGAATAGTATATAGATCTGATAAGACAGTTAGCATCCATCGGTAAACAATGGAGTTCTGCATTTCAGAATAGTCTATTGCTGGATTGCAGTATGTGCTGTAACTGTGCAAGTCTATCTGAAATCGGCAAGTTCTGTTGCACTTGTCACAGATGGAGGTGGCATCTAATTCTAACCACTCTGCATAGAAAGTCTAAAATATCATCACTGTCTTTTGTGATTAGTGTAGTATCTGTTCTTCAGATGCTGCACTTCCATTTCTTGTTCTCTTTCGGTGGAGGAGCAGTCCTTCACGACTAAGACAATTTTTTATTTTTGTACCTTTTCTCCACGTTAAAAAACGACCCTGGTGTCTAACTCTGTCCCGTGGGGAGGCATAGTAAATAGGTACAACATAATCACGTTGACACGCTAGTTTACATTAGATCACTGGGGTTAAGCAATGTTGAGCTTAGTTAGTACCTGAGGGCAGACCATTTGGAAATACTAGGCGCTGTATGTAGGAGGATGTAAACACCTCACTGCAAGGACTGTAACAACTTAATATCATCTCCCCTAACAGGGATATACATGCGACTGGGGACCGTTTGTGAATTACATACTCCCATCGAACTTCCTCTTTTGGAGGAAGCTAGTTCAACCCGCTTAAGGTTAGTGCTGCTTCGGTACGGTGTGGTACTGTCTGTCTTTTCTACCTGATATTAAGAACTTTATACCACAACTAGAAAGGTTGTATAAGAGATTGCGTCGCTACGAAATATCTGTACACTTTCAATACTTGCATATTATAAATGCAATATATATATATATATATATATATATATATATATATATATATATATATACACGCACGTGATTTTATTCATTTATTGTTATTATAAAGCTCTATCTAAAAGTATATGGAGCCCGTGCGCGTGTGTAAGGCTGCTGTCTTGATTTGGCTCTGTTCAGATTTCGAAAAGTTGATTTTCATTTTAGATATAATCTTTTTCCATACACAATTTCATAAATAGAAATGCTAATGCGTTTATTGAATATAAAACTTTCAGCATTCATTTCTTGAAACTTCATTCAAGAATACGGTAAAGGAATACACTAACTTTCTGTGTTTGTTTTCGGACCCACCCACCCCTTCTACCCTCAATCCTACTAAGTCTAACACGCCCTCTTGTTGTCCATGACTAATGGTTGTTCTACATAAAAAAAAAAAAAAAAAAAAAAAGAATTAGGCATGAAGGCAGCGGGGAGGGGTCTTCCTTCGCTATCACTCCCCACTCCCTCCTTCATCTATCCATCCATTTGTCTTTTCTTGGAGTTGAAAACATTCAGCAAGAAACATACATGGCATTTTGTTTCTGAAGAATTTCTTGTCTGACATTCAGCGCTCTGGAGGCCTTCTGAGTTTTATTGTTTTTCCTCCTCAAAAAGTTCTTGTAAAAAATATGCTCAGGTTTTAATCTGTCACAAGAATATTTAAAAAAAAAAAAAAAAAAAAAAAAAGAAAGAAAAGCTATTATTCATGCATGTTGAACTGATGAAAAAAAACTTGTCTTTTTTTTTTTTTTTTTTTTTAAGTCACTATTTTAAAATTGGTTATAGTCAAGATTGTTTGCTCGTTTTAACTTCCGGTTTATACTATTCATTTAACTGGATAATTAGAACATGATCAAACAGACAAGAAAGCCATTCTTAAAATGGGGAAAGGAAAGGAGGCTTTTATGTCATCTGAAAGGAAGATAATCGTTAATCAGAAGGAACCATATCATGCTTGTCACTATCGCCCTGTCTGTGGAGCAGAAAATCTTAACTATAATCAAAGCTTATATTTCTTATCTAACATATAAAGTTATTTTAAGATTTTAGAATTTACACTGAAATAGCAACACATCTGACACATCGATATTTGATTCTACCTAACCGATTTCTATTTTGTTTCTTCTGGCATATTTATTTCATTTTTTTTTATAATACCAAAATCACTTTGATTTCAGTTTGTTAGGGGAAAAAATTATTACAGATGGGTTTTGAACTTGCATGTTCTTGATAATGAGAAGGAGGAAGATTGTTAGGATGGCAACAATTTTAAATAATGGCTCAAATGATGTAATTGCTGCTTAAAGTATGATTTATCTCCCTTATATTATTTAAGTCATTATTGAGCAGTTTTTTTTTTCTATCCCTTCTTTCTCTATAGTAATATATTTAATTATTATTACTTCACATGTGTGTTTCTTGCTTATACATGGCTTAGATATTTTTGGTTTCTCACTTTTATTAAGTTTTAATCTAAATTTATTTTTAAATGCGAAACCAATGAATCCCGAGCAACACAAGGTAGATACAGCTAGTGAATCATTCAATTTCATGAAAATAGAATTCTTTGAGTTGACTATCTAGATTTAATTTTCCTCTGGAGTCATCTAATCAAAGCCTGTCTTTGAGACTCACAGTACACATGTTCTATCATTCTCATATCGTTTCTCTCCATGCAACGCATGTCCTCAACCCTCACTAACTAGATTTCATTTCATGCCTTATCACACTGTATACACTTGCACGATAGACTCTTCCCTTGGTCAATAGTGATAATGCTCTGCTGGTTGGTAATGGCAGAAGTTCCTTGAATTTACTCCATCCATTCTTAACTTTTGCAATCGGGGTATATTAGCTGAACTTTTTATTTATTTATTTAAGAATAATAATAATAAAAAAAAAAAAGTGAGCATCATTTCAGCTGATGTAAGTATTAACATTTCTATCCAGTTGTGGTTGATACGACAAGAATAATCTACCCCTGTGCTTTAAATAAAGTATTCAGTTTGAAATTTTATGCAGATTCCAGAGTTTGAATGATCCAAGTAATCAATCCTCAGATTAAAAACTCTAAAGCATAAATAATAGTTTGTTTACAAATACTAGTCTCTTAGTGGCCCTTTTATCTTGGATTGTGTGGGGAGGTGCTGAATAACCCCCAGCACAGCAACTGGTAGCACATTTTCATTTATGGTCTGCTGTTTAACATTTCACTCTGAGCTTTTCTTGGAATTTTTGTTTCTGTGAACAGAACATAACTGTCTTGATTTTGACATAGTTACTATTTCTTTAATCATTTCTCATAAACGAGTTCTTCAGTTTTTAAACATATCCAGGTCTTACGGAACAATAAGACAATATTAACTCTCTTCAAGAAACGGACTTCAAATATTTTCCCCCCAGAAGGATATCTGGTGTTACCAGATCAGGCTGTCTGAAGATACTGACTTCCTGACCTAAAGGCCCTGTCGGTGGGACATTAGAATACACCGACTGCCTCCCTGCAGAGGGTAAAAGTCCCTCAATGGGGGTCCTGGATATGACCTTAAACTATATCCAGTGGTGAGGCCCCAGCTTGCGGGCTTTGGGGAGTGTGGAGCCACCCTTTAATTACCATTGCTCCCAGGTCCACTCTGACCCGGAGTGGTAGTACCTGTTAGGGTTCCAACTATGGGTTGAATAGAAACCGACTTGAAAACAACAAATATATTCTATTAAAAAATTTTTTCTTCAAAATCTTTGGATTCGGCATTAAATAACCCGAAAAGGGTTGATATGCCGTAAAACAAAAACAACCAACCAATCCTGACCTAAAATGTACCAGACATTGATGTTAATATTTTTTTCCTTTCCCTTTGCAAAACTCAATCATGTTTTACAAAGTAAAAAAATATATCTATATATATCTTCTACAAAGCAACCAAACTAAACCAGGAATGAATATTTAAGAATATAAAAAAAAAACTTGAAGCATAAAAACATTTTTCCAAAATTACTGGATTCAGCATTAAATAACCCAAAAAGAGTTGATATGCCGTTTAAAAAAAAACAAAAAAAAAAAAACAACTGAACCAAACTCTATTAATAAATATTTGAAGATTAATTTTTTTTCAAGTTCTATCTTCAAAATTACTGGATTCGGTATTAAATAATTCCAAAGGTCATCGATAAACTTGTATCGTTATTTTCATAGGTGGTCGATCAAGTTTCATTCTTTGGTTCATTTTTTAAAGACATTCACAGCAAGAACTAGATTTGTTGCTACAGTTGCAAAGAACTTTGCTTTCTTCTGCGTTGTGCTTAACATCAAACAATTTCAAAGAACAGCTTCTTTTCTTTTTTTACTCCAGGATTTTTTCTCATAAATGTCCTCTCAAGGAGAGTAGAAAGTTGATCTTGGGTTTATTTTCGGCAGCCGTGTAACTCTTGCTTCCCTTATTTTGTCCTTCAGTCCTCAAATTCCAGGAACGATGTTTCTCAGAGAGAAGGAAAAATTGCTGTTTTCTGTGTTAGAATCTATTCCATCTAACACTTGGCAAATTTTTGACCTTGAAGTACTTTTTTCTTTGTATTTTTTATTATTTTTAGTTCCTTATATCAAGTGGCTTTATGTCTCGTCTGGAGCGATTACTATAAAAAATAATAAGGTTTTTGATTCTATTCATCATTTTCAATCGTCTTATCTTTTAACAGACAATGTTTCCATTACATTAACCCTTGTACAGTAGCTTATAGTCGTGATAAGTAGTGACGCATTAGTAAAAAAAAAAAGGTGGGGGGAGAGACTACATTCACTCATCCTCTCATTAGAAATTATCTATAATATAAATCTCACCTGTCTGTTTAAATGTATGTCTGTCTGCCTAAAACTTTTGACAGAGGCGATGAATTTTCACAAGATCGGTATCGTTTTGAAGCTCGACCCTTCAGACGAAAAATATCGAAAAATCAGCTACAAACATTAATTTCTTCACCTTCAACTGGGCACTTTTTCTACAAAGAGGGGTCGCTTTTTTCAACAATATTTTCAAAAGTCATTCCCTCTTTTCGATTGACTAGGTTCGAATACCCCGACTGGCAGTAATTATTATCTCCTATGCTGAAGGGAATGTAAAATTGACTAGCCTTAATTTAAACCTTTGTCACTTCTGGTTTGGCAATGAACACAACAGCAAAGACGTCATGTTTTTTTTTTTTTTTTTGGTTTTTTTTTTTTTTGGTTTTTTTTTTTTGCGTTCTTTTCCTCCTTTGCGGTATGGGTTCGAGCCTGCCTACTACCACTTTTTTTTTTTTTTTTTTTTTTTTTTTTTGCTCAACACACATCTCCAAACACTCGGACAATGCCTTGTACCCAAGCTAGTTTATATATAAACGATAATTATTTTTTTCCTTAAATAATTTTCTTAAATTTCTCAATAAATGTTTTTAAACGTACAAACATATTTCAAATTTACATTCTCTCCAGCATAGGAGATAATAATTACTACCAGTCGGGATATTCGAACCCAGTCACAAAGTCACTCTTGACTTCGTAGGCTGGTATTAAACTTCCAGGCTATCAGATTATTAGCAGAATAAGAAGCGACGGAAATTAAGCATCTATAAATGCCAAATCAGCAGGTACAAACAGTAAACATAGTATCCAACGACTCTTATTGGAATATTGCATTGTGCTAGTTGACCGTTTATTCTTAATTAGCCTGCATGCCTGGTGTTGCTCGGGTGTTTGGAGGTGTGTGTTGAGCAAAAAAAAAAAAAATAAATAAATAATAATGATAATAAAGTGGTAGTAGGCAGGCAGGCTCGAACCCGTACTGCGGAGTAGGAAACGAATGTGAAAAAAAAAAAAAAAAAAAAAAAAAAAAAAAAGTAACGTCTTTGCCATTGCGTCCATCACCAAACTGGAAGTAGCAAAGGTTTAAATTAAGGTTAGTCAATCAAAAAGAGCGGATGACTTTCAAAAATATCTGCGAAAAAAGCGACCCCCTCCTTGAAGAAAAGTGCCCAGTTGAGGGTCAAGGAATTGATGTTTTTAACAAATTTTTCGATATTTGCCATCTGAAGGGGCGAGCTTCAAAACGATACTCATTTCGTGAAAATCCGTCGCCTCTGTCGAAGGTTTTAAGCAGACATACAAATATACGTACATACATACATACATAACTACTTGATGATTGCAACGTCTTGTCAGACGAGTGCCACTCCCTCAGGCACTGAAAGTCCATGAGCCGAAAATGACTTCAGTCCTGCCGGCAAAATTCACACGCTCAGACATGACACTGAAGACGGTCACTAGTTAGTATACATACATATATATACATGCACGCATACATATATACACATACATATAACACACACATATGCATACATATATACACAATACATATACATAAACATACACAAGACGGTTAATGGCATACATATATATATATATATATATATATATGTATGTATATATATTTATATAAAAATGCAAATATACATATATACACATATATATATACATATACACATGTACATACATATACATACACTTACCTACATATACACACACAAACATACATATATACACATACACAATATATATACGTATATACATACACACACATACACCTGTACATACATATATACATATAATGATGGCAGATCGATTATTACATGCTTCCAGCTTTCAGCATTTCACAGCTTTTCCATGGCTGAGGGAGTATCTATACACAGATGATGTTACAGAGATTTAGCTTTGTACGACAGCTAAATCTCTCTCTCGGTTCAAAATGTTGACATCCAGCAACAAGCAAGAGCAAGATAGCCAGCAACAAGTCAAACTGCAGACCAGCTTAATGCGGGTACTGGTCTCCCACTTTATGTTTTTTTTTTTTAAATCTAAGATTTGCTTCTCCTAGATGGGTTGCCTTCACCACGGCTTATGGGAGCCCTCTCCACCCCATTTACACATGACAATGAACACATGCGTACATATGTACGCCAGCATACGTATGCATGTGCACACACAGGCAACCATAATCACATAGACGCACACAAATACGCACACACATACATATGCCTATACATACGTACACACACATATACATGTAAAATACACATGAAGGAACATTCCAAAAGTCATACATAGTGATTAACAGCTGGACCATTTTTTGTCCCTTTTCCTTCCTGATCTTTTTCTTCCTTCTTTTTTTTTTTGTTTTGTTTTTTAAATAAAAAGTTTGTTTTAGACTCACACTTATGCAGTGCATGATAATAATGATGTTGACAAATTCACACATAATTTTCCAAATAACTCAACGTACGAATCGACGAAAAACAACAGTCCAATTGATATGATTTACAGACGCTTTGGATTTTTGTTTTGTTTTGTTTTTTTTCTAAAAACATACATACATACACATGCATTTAAACAGGCAGGTAAGATTTATATTATAGGTTCCCTAAAGAGGATTCAATAACATTTATTTCTTTTTACTATTAACAATTTTTAAATCTGCAGACAGGTATTTCGAACTTAAACTCTCTTCAGTGTAGGATATGATAATTACTGCTAGTCGGAGGATTCGAGCCCTGTTACAATGTCACTCTTTATTTTATAGCCTGGTATCATATATTTAAACTTGCATATACTGGTGAAATATATATATATATATATATATATATATATATATATATATATATATATATATATATATATATAAACACAAATCAAACTCCGACAATCCATCTTGTAGGAAGTTATGTTTTGCAATCTGAAGACTCCCAAGCCTTCTTAAGTCAATTAGTTTACGAGAAGAAAAACAACTAAATAAGTTCTAAGGAGCTCCCTTACCAGAAAGAAGAGCGGATTTCAGAGAGAGCGATAAGTAGAATGGGGGAGAGTGATACAGTCACGCTGGTAGAAGTAGTATTTTATTGGGGAGAAATGGTTTTCTTAAAACAAAACAAAAAACAAAAACAAAAAAAGAAACTTGATCACTTCCGGTGAAATAAAAACTGTGTTGCTGTTCAATAAGTGTGCTATACTTCAATGAGCATATTTTATTTATATACACCATGGAAGCAGCAACAATAAAATTCAAATTAGATGTAAATATTTCTTTTATTTTCCTACTGGCGAAGAGGTTAGACACAAGGTCATCTGGAAGTTTTGAAAAGCCAGCATACTCGTATAAATCCACTCTAGCCTACAAAAAAAAAAAAAAAAAAAATGTCTGAGTAGTCTCGTCGGTATTCTCCGGTAGGGGTGCCTCAGGCGATTAGCAATAAACCAACATCTTCTTAAAGAGAGATGATAACGCCAGGAAAGATCTACTTCCTAGAACTGAACAAACCATACCCCAACCTGACAGAAGTAAAGCTACTGTTGGACTGGTTGTCGAGGACGTATCCTCCACTGGTATTAACAATTATCTGATGGCCTGTGAGTCTAGAAAAAGAAATATTCTCCTTCCCTCCAACTATCATGAAAAATAAGTTGGTTTTTTTAATGGTTGGGGTGCATTTCATTGAATAATTCGAGACCATAAACCATGTTTTTATAGTATAGACTGACGGATGGAAGCCATAATTCTAAAAATTAAAGGATCAAATTGAACGAAATGAAACAAATACTTCAAAGTTCCTTACGTTCATTTTTTAATTTTTTTTATTTAACTCTTTTTTTAAACGTTATTTTATAAAAGTTTCTTATTTTATCAGTCATGATTGTCTCTAATAACTTAGGTTTTCATTCCACTTTATCTTTTGCAATTTTGAGGGTGGGGATATTTTGATCTATATAACAACATGGCCGGCGTTATAGAAATTCTGAATTTTGCTTTGAACAAACGGAAATATTTCTGGAAGTTGTAAGAATCCATTTTAATAGATAAATCGTTCTAAGTTTATCCACTAATTAACCTCATTCCACCTTTTTAATTCACTGACCCTATCTTCAATTTTGTCTTTCATTTTATTAACTTGTTGAACATCATAAAAGATTTTTTTTTTTTTAGATCTAAAATGTACCAAAGAATATAGAATTTAAAAAATGCTTATTAAGTAAATCGTTGCTTTTATATATATATATATATATATATATATATATACACACACGCGCGTGCACACCCGGTTAATTTTTTGGTTTGTTTTATTTTTCGTTTTATTTTTTATTTTTTTATCTATATATTATATGTGCGAGTGTTCGTTTTTTATTGTTTTCATTTTCTTTATTTATATTTCTTTCATTTTTTCGTTATTTTATCTTTTCTGTTTATTTCTTTTTCTCATCATTTTCCCCTCCCCACTTTTATCCCCTTTCTCGTTTGTGTGAGACTATGAGAGAGAAAAACATTTTGGCACCCAATATGGCCGCCTTCTGCTTCTTCCAATTTATTCCCTCTTCATCGCTATTGGCTATGTTTTCTGACTTTTTAAGCAGAAATAATTTTTTTTAATTTAAATTTCATAGTCTGATTTTTTCATTTATTCGCTATTTCCCATTTTATTTTATTTTTCCCATTTTATTTATTTTATTTTTTTTTCATTTTATTTTTTCAAATCTTGTGAATTTTTTTCCTTTCGATTTCTTTTTCAATTTATTTCACAATTTTCATTGATTTTTTTTTCTTTTTAGTTCAGAAAGTTTATAAATTTTATCAATTATAACAAATGTACAGAATATTCAAAAGGAAATAAATCAAATCTAATACTTTTTAATGACACTGCAAATGACTCCAATTATATATGTGTGTGTGTGTGTGGCTGGATATGCTTTTTCAATTATATTTCACTCTTGTGTATACCAATCCTTTTTGTTTAGAAGCTCAATGCTTGTTAAATATAACAGCAGAGCATATATAAAAGAATAACAGTATATAGCTACATTCCAAGTTTTAAATATTTATTTTTCTAACCAAACAGTTCTTTCAGTATATCATTTTTTACAAATCTGTTTCATTATGCAGAAACAATCAGTTCTGTTGCTATCAAATCTTTTCTCAGAAAAATAGATTCGACACTTTTGCATGACATGAGGCGAATGTGTGTATTTTAGTTTCAAGAACGACCGATAGGGCGTGTGTCAGCCAAGCAGGGCTCGACAAATCGTATCGCTCATTGAAAAAAAAAACAATATTATTAAAAATTTCTATAAATTTTTATAAATGAATAAAAACTTACTTGATTAAATTATATTTTGCTCTATTTACAAACCAGAAATTATATTTTGATATGTTTATACAATCTTACTGTAAAAAAAACAAACAAATCTTTGCGTAAAAAAAAAGATATTCTTAAACCTCTAGAAATGTTTTATGTTTTTAAAATTATATTTTGCTGCATTTTGCTAAAATTATATTTTTATATATTTTTATACAGTCTTATTGTGAAAACAAAAAATATATGTTGCTACTTTTTATAGTCTTACAGGAAAAAAAACAAATAATTCTAAAAACAATCTATGTTTCATGTTTTTAACATTTATTTTATTTTCACTTATAAATCACTCATTTAAAAGAAATATTAAAACATCAAAATTATTTTTTTATACAATAAATGTTTCGCTTTTCCTATATTTTTGTGTTATTTATTTCGTTGACACTTGTTTATATTTGAGATTCACAGAACGGCCGGTAGAGGGCATTTCTCATTCAAAGAACTATAACTCGTCTCAGTTGCCTCATGGCACTGTCATGCAGAAATGCCATGGATTATTTTATTTATTTAGTTTCTTTGCTTAGACATAAATATGCATGGCAATATAGTGTCCGAAAAAAGAAATGCCATAGAAGACTCTATATTACATATTAAAGTAGCCGTCTTGATGTTAAGTATAAATCTACCCAATTCTTAGTAAACAAATGTTTAAAACCGTTTTATTCTACAAAGAAATTTTTTATATGATAATATTACTTGATTTAATTAATATTTACTATTTGTAATATGTTAACTAGCGTTATATCTAAAATGTGTTTATTCAAGTTGGGGATACGAAACTAACTCCTTACAGTTAAACCGCATTTAATCTTTTTTGTGCGACCATCTTGTTTTTTTTTGGGGGGGGGGGGTCGTATCGTTAATTCTTCATATAAGGTTAAATTGGTTGGTAATTTTTACTAATAGTTATAAAGTGTAAATAAATATATATATTTAAAAACATAATTGCATATAAAATAAATTAGTATTGTCTAATTTGTAAGGGTTCAATTAGAAATTACTTCATATTATAGGAAATAAATATTTTACCAACATGTTAATTCACCCTTTTAAAGAACGTAACTAAAAAAAATCGCTAATTAAATTATCTCCCATGTACTTTAGAGATAATTGCATTTATTAACTCAAATATATTTTAATCACGCACATACACAATTTTCTCCTTGCTGAATTTATGGAATCTTTTTATATATTGTCTTCATATTTCTTATAATATTGTTTTCAAATACATTATGACTAAATATATATTTGTTAGTTGATTCAATATGTACTAGCTATTTAATTATCTATAAGAAAATTGTTTAATGATATTTTATAGAATTTCTACTGGCGTGCTTAAAGATAGAAGAGCTACATCCTCACTCTTATATTTACATGAGTTTATGAAATCCTGCTTGTCACTTCAGTCATCACCACCACCATTATTTTTTTTTTGTAGCTGAAATTGAAAAATATAACTATAACTTGGGTGCTATCAGCTAGAATCGAAACTGAAACATGTAACTCCCCAGCATTATTCATTACCGTCTAGTCTAAATCCATATGAAAACTTAAAAAAAAATAACATTGTTAAAGATATAGATGTATATTTGCGCATGTGTAGAAATACGTTTAATGGACTTACGCCTGCCAATTTCCAATTTTTTTCAATTGTGACTCCCTTAGCAGCTATCTTTACCGGCTAAAAACCAAATTGAATTTGTTAAGTCTGTTGACCAAAAATTGAGTAGCTTGTTAAAAACAGTTCCTTACACTGACAAACAAGGTCATTTGCATCTCTCTCTCTCTCTCTCTCTCTCTCTCTCTCTCTCTCTCTCTCTCTCTGTATGTGCGCACGCACACACACACACACACACACACACACACACACACACACACACACACAGTAGAACCCCGGGATACGGTGGTCCAGGATACTTTTTCAGGTTACGATGTGGAATACAATATTTTTTCAGCCCCTGATTACGGTATTTGCTCTGCTTTACGGTTTTATTTATGATGTTATTTGATTATATACATGTGTATTATATACTGTACTGTATTTTGTTACTAATTTTTGATGCCGTATGCCGGGGTTCTACTGTGTATGTATATATATGTGTGTGTGTGTTATATGTGTACCTCTGTTCAGTCTCGAGAGACGATGGACATCTGTGTAAGGATAGCTGTGTGTATGATTGCGAGGCAAGGGTTGCACAATTACAACCACACCTCTCTTGAATCGGCACTACTTGGGTCCAGTGGCAAGGAGAGGCCCAAGACTGCCTTGAAACAATGCCGAGATAAGCGAAAAGCACAGACAGCATCTAGAATTCCCAAATAATCACCCATTTTAGTACTGACCAGGCTCAACATTGTTTATCTTCAGTGATCTGACGGGAACTGGTGTGTCAACGGGATTAGGGGGTTGGGGTGTTCCATTTGTTTTCAAATCGAGTTGAAAAAGTGATTTCTATTATAAACTTCCGAAACATATGTTCACAAGTTTGTTGATGTTGAACTTTGGGAACAGGATTACATCGCATTATGTCATAAATAGTTTATTTTTCCACGTTATTATGGTGTCCCATCGATTTCGACGTATGAGGTCAACCACAACAACTATGTTGTTCGGAAATCCACACAGTGGTGAGGAGATTTGTGCAAGAACCAACTACACTTTTTGGTACAACTGCTAATCTCAGTCGGTGCAAATGATTGCCACAAGACAGAGCAGACAGTAGACCTCAGGATTTACATCAGAGTGTTCCTTCTACTAGATGCATGTCTTAACGAAAACTTCATTAATCTGCTCAATATTTAAAAATACTGGAGACCGGTCTTCTGCATTTTAGTACAGACCAATTAGTCTTCTGTGTGTCATGAGTAAGTTGTTGGAATTTATGTTAAATAGAGAAATTGCGAACCACCTCAGCAAAAACAACCTATTCAGTCAGTGACTAGCAGAGAAGTTTGTAGGTTTATTATTATTTATTTATTTGTTCTCTCTCTCTCTCTCTCTCTCTCTCTCTCTCTCTCTCTCTCTCTCTCTCTCTCTCTCTCTCTCTCTGGACAGTAGTTATCTGCGCTATCCTTTATAAATACGTGTGCATGACATTTTCTTTTCTGAAAGATTACACATATTTTCATTTTCTCGATATTGTTTTTTGTTGTAAACTTAGGCTAATGGCGGCATGAATATTTTTTGCGGCGATTGGAGGAGGTAATGTAATAATGAGAAAAAAAAAATGAAAATCGAAAAACGAAGGAAAAAAATTAAGAGGGATGGCTTAAAAACATTTATTTTGTGCATCCTCTTAACGAAAAAAATAATGATGGACATTTTGAAAGAAGATAACTGTTTTATTTATTTTTTTCTCGTGTCTTTTGAAGGATTTTGAATTTTATATTGCGAGGGCGAAGAGGGGGGGGTCATGTAAATAAAGCAACCATGTTTTTTTTTCTTTGGTTTGCTTTGAAAAAAAAAAAAAAAAAAGAAAGAAAAGAAAATGGAGGACGAGAACAATTTTGGGGTTAATGTTTTAGATTTTAACTGAGTTTAATTTTGCAGATTTTTAAAAAATCACAATCGCATAAGAACTTTGAAAACATATCTTGAATTTATTATATATCCAGAACAAAATGTGTTTTTTTAAATGGGCAGAAACAATTGATGTTTTTCACAAAGTAATTTGAAAACAGTTATTAAATTATTACACACACACACACACACACACACACACACACACACACACACACACACACACACATGTACTAGCAGGTCGCCCGACGTTGCCCAGTCGTAAAGTACACTTAAATATGATATTTTAATTTGTGCAGATTTCGATTTATAATCATATAGTCAAATCTCTGCCCATTATTATATTGTATCTAAAAAAAAAAATAATAATAACTTGGGACTCCATCAGCTAGACTCGAACCCAAAACATATATAGCTCTGAGCCACGTCGACATGCGTATGAAAAAGTTAAAGATTATGTTATTTAACCTATAAATGTATATTTGCACATGCATAAAAATAACATGTTTAGTCATCTTACACCTGCATTTTTTTTTTCAATTTAGACCCATTAGTTGCTTATTACCGACTAAAAAACAAATCAAATTTTTTCCACAGGTTCAAATCCTCTATATATTAAGTTTCAAGTCCGTAGACCCAAATTCGACAAAGGAGTTTGATAGAGACCGTTCCTCACACAGTCACTTCTCTCTCTCTCTCTCTCTCTCTCTCTCTCTCTCTCTCTCTCTCTCTCTCTCTCTCTCTCTCTGTGTGTGTAGGGTGTCCAAAAGTTACTGAAGGGTTTTGAACTTAAATAGATTCTGTATTTTTTATGATATCTTTCTGTAATTTTAACACAATCTGACTAAAACATTGGGAAATGTTTTTGTTTTTTTTTTTAAATGCAAAATTCAAACCATCTTTATTTATGCAAAATAATGTCTTTTAATTGTTGTCCATTTTCAGCTTCACATATTTGTGCTCTTTCCAAAACATTATTCATGAAAGATTGCAGAATCTCTGGATTGCAATTTAACTCCCTTATTTCGTTCCTGATGTTTTCCTTCAAGTCTGGCAGGGTTTTGGGTTTGTTAACATAGACTCTTTCTTTAATATATCCTCACAAGGAAAAGTCGAGGCTAGTCAAGTCTATTTTGGAAATAGCACAAAGATGCGAAGCTGAAAATTGGCAACAGTTAAGACATTATTTTCCATAAAGATTGTTTAAATTTTGCATTTTTGTTTTTAATTTCCCAATGTGTTAGAGTGTGTTAAAATTACAGAAAGATATCAAAAATAAAGAATCTATTAAAGTTCAAAACCCTTCAGTGACTTTTTGGACACACTGTGTGTGTGTGTGTGTGTGTATATATATATATATATATATATATATATATATATATATATATATATATATATATTACACACACACACACATATATATACACACACACACAGAGTTCAATTTTATAGTGATCAGTTTTACAGCATGTTAACTAATTTACTAAATTAACTGCTTTTTTATTTAATATATGTAATACTAAGTTGATTTTTATGCTAATATGTTCAGCATGTTTACTAAAAGAAAAAAATACAATTACTGCATTATTGTTGTTTCTATAAAATTAGATTTATCAGGAAACTAAACGTTTTAGAAGTATTTTTTATTTCTTAAAAATTGCTCCAGACAAGGTATGAAGCAACTTGATGTAAAAAAAAAAAAAAATTGTCAAGTCAAAAACTAGCCAATGATAAATGTTAAAGCTCCCAACTCAGAAAACAGCAAATTCTTTTTCCTTTGTCAGAAACATCGCTCATGGAATGTAAGAACTAAAGGATAAAATAAGGTAAGCGAGAATTACGAGACCGCGAAAAGTAAACTCAACATTTACTTCCTGATCCCATTTCTTAGACTCCGATGACAAAGTTCCGTCGTATGTTAAGGAACGAGTAAACCTTGTACGTCTGCGACGCCACAAACAAGAGGTGAAAGTTCAAAACAAGTTTTTCCTTGCTAGACTTCATTGAGACCAGACTTTTCACCTATGGTAAAGCACAACCCACCCGTCTTTGGTGGTGGAGTACATATTGATAGCGATTTGGTGTTAAAGGTTCATGAAAATGTTTTGTGTTGTCAGGCTTTAAAGAAGTGAACTTGCATTGTGCTGTTAACGTCTCGGCCAACAAGAGCCCATGGCAACCTTTAAAGATGGTGGCGACCACTGGGCACATAGAAAAAGGACATAGTTGCAATATAGCAATTCATTCGCAAATGTTCATCATGAACTGTAGTTAAGTTGATTAATTTGGTACTTCAATATACCGTGTTAATTTCCATATAAAAAGAGAGCGAAACAAGTTTCTTCGTCTTCTTTTGCAGTTTTCACTTGTTGTAAGATCCGCAGGTGCAACTCTTTCACATGTCAGTATCGTTTCACGTCTTCGCTTAAAATCTCCTGGTGTGTACAACTGCTCTTATTTTATCCCCGTGTCAGCTTACGTCGGAGTGAAAGGAAGAGTGATCGGTTCTGTCTATTTTTGGCAAATTTTTTTTTTGGTAAATTTTTACCTTAACATTTTCCTTTAAAATGACGACTTATATAGGTTTTTAGGTATGTTGAAAACGAATATCGCATTTAAGTTTTCCGCAAATAAGTAGTTTCCCGGATATTTAGCAATGTTCTTTCTTATTGTTGGAGAGGCTACCTTGGTATGTGCACGCTTGTGCGTAGTTTCTCGGGGTTGCGTTTACATGCACAAGTGCATACCAAGATGGCCAGCAGCAATAACATAAGAAATGGCATTGCTTAATATCCGGAAAACTATTTATTTGCAGAAAATTTAAATGTGATATTCGTTTTCAGCATACCCAAAAACTTTTAAAAGTCATCATTTTTTAAGGAAAATGTTAAGGTGGAAACCAAGTTAAAAATAAAAAAAAGAAATTACCGGTGGGGTAGGGAGACAACAACGGAGGGATTGGACTTAGTAATTTACTCTCGCTCATCAGTTCGTTTGTTCACACTTTTCTCAATAATCACGCCTTGGATTTTTTTAAAAATTTTACACAAACTTTAGTCATGGTGAAAGTAAATTTTTCACTCGTGGAATGGGACTCCGCATGCTCGGCTTTTTTTTTTTTTTTTTAAACCTTTGTTCATCTCAAACAAGGTATATTGCCATTTGACTGTTAGGGTCTACTATTTGGGGTTATGTCTACAGTGGACTATGTAGATAGTTGAGCTGTGAGAAATCTGTTTGCATTACATTTAACCTTCTGCATGTTGGTATAGTTACGGAAGCAAGAAACAGGAAAGGAATTACAAAGTCTAATAGTCTGTGGTACGAAACTATTAGAGTAGAAGGCTTTCTAGCATTAAGGGATTTTAACAGTGAAAGAATGGGATTTTGCTGCTTGTTGGGAGTATGCATGTGGAAAGGGCACAAGTGTTATGAGTTCATCAGAGCACATTCCATTAAAGTACTTGTAAAATAGGTACAGGGATGCAACAATGCGGCGATGGGGCAAAAGTTGGAGCTTGGCTGTTAGTGCAGGACCTCTGAGATTGAAAATACTTTTTTTGGTTCCTGTCTAAAAGGAAAGAATCTAGTGATAGATTCACTAGTCCAGATGTGACAATACTTCATGCATGAACAAATGGTGACTTTGTAGAAATATGAGATACTTTCGGGTGCGACTAATTTTCTGGTACAGTAGAAGGAGTTTATCATTTTTGCAGCAGCCTTGGCAATGTCCTCAATGTATTTGTTCCAGTTCATAAGCCAAAACTATTTTTTTACATTAGAAAAATAAGAATTAAATTGATTAAACTCGTCCTTAATTACCACATTGATATTTGAAAGCGAGGCTACATCGAAGGGAGGTCACTCTCATATTCTTGTCCAGAGTTGCCAGATTGACTTTTTGAAAGCTAATTTTAACGAATGGATTTTTTTTAAAACAGTTTGGACTTTAAAAATTATATTTGGCCTTCTATATATATAAAAGCGAAAATGTGTGTATGTATGTATGTATGTATGTATGTGTGTTTGTATGTCTCGCAAAAACTTTTGACACAGGCGGCGGATTTTCACGAGTTTGGTATCATTTTGAAGCTCGACATCTTGGACAACAAATATCGAAAAATTGGGCAAAAATATTAATTCCTTTACCCTAAACTGAAGCCTTTTCTACAAGGAGGAGTGCCGGAAAAATCGTTCCTTTATTTTCTCTCCTGCTACTACGACAATGACGTCATGTTTGACCTAGAAAACATTGACGTTAGTTTAAACCACCTGCAAGTGTTTTTAAGGGTTTAATTTTGTCCGTTCTCAATTGTATGTCTCTTCAGCGTAGGGGTAACATGTCAGGCTTTTTTTTTTTCCACCTTAGCCTCAATGCTTCGAGTTTAAGCCTATCTTCCTACCTAAACTTTTTTCCTCTTTTACACCCCCCTTTTTTTTTAATGTTTGTTTACTGTTTTGCTTTGATTTGGTTTTTCCAATTTTTTTTGTACATCGTGTTTTTTTATATTAAAACAAGGTCACCCTCTCCTACATACACACCTCCAAACACCTGGGCAACGCCAGATACTCCAGCTAGTCTATAATAAAAAATCTCACCTGTCTGTTTAAATGTATGTATGTATGTTTGTACGTCTAGCAAAATCTTTTGACAGAGGCGATCGATTTTCACGAGATCGGTATCATTTTGAAGCTCAATTCTTCAGACGACAAATATTGAAAAATTGGCCAAAAACATTAATTCCTTCACCCTCAACTGGGAAGTTTTCTGTAGGGTGGGTCGGTTTTTTGCTGATTTTTGCAAGTCATTCAACCCTCGCGCCCACAACGTCACATAAAAGGCGTTATTTCGACTGCCCGTGACATCACAACTATGGTAGGCACTTCGGTAGGACAGTTTTTTTTTCACCTCTTTTTCCTCTGGCGCGTTACAGGTTCGAGTTTGCTTATTACTCCTATTTAAAAAAAAATTTTTTTTGCGCAACCAACACCCTTACGCACACTTCCACTTTCTTTTCCGCCTTTGCTTCACTGGCTGGAACCTGCCTGTCTACTACAGCTTTTTTTTTTTTTTTACTCAACATACACCTCCAAATACTCGGGCAACGCCGGGCACCCAGGCTAGTTTTAATGCATTTATTTGCTTCCCCACCAAAGCATATTAGGCACAAGGCCGTTTTTAATGCGGGGTAAAAACCAGCTCCCTTAAAAGTAGGCAAAAAGGGGGGCACCCTGGTTACCAAAAATAATAATTGTCCCAGTATAGAGGGTTTTCTCCTCCATTGACTGGTACAAATTATCTTAAATGCAGCATCTGCAGAACAGATACTACACTTTGATCCCGGCCCGAAGGCCAAGAACAACAGAAAAAAGGCAAGGTATTTATTTGCTCCCCCACCGAGCAAATTAGGCGCAAGGCCGATTTTTAATGTGACGAGTGAAGGGGAACTGGGGACCAACTCCCCAGGCAGTAGGGGAGTTGGATAGTGACATTTGGTATGGAGGGTTGCCCCTACATTGACCAAGGTCTTATATGTGAGGTTGCCCCCACATATGGTCTTTGCTTGCAGTATCTGCCGGACAGATACTACACTTTGATCCCAGCCCGAAGGCCAAGAATAACAGAAAAAAGGCAAGGTATTTATTTGCTCCCCCACCGAGAAAATTAGGCACAAGGCCGATTTTTAATGTGAGGAGTGAAAGGGAAATGGGACCAACTCCCCGGGGAGTAGGGGAGCTGGATAGTGACAATTGGTATGAAAGGTTGCCCCTACATTGACCAAGGTCTTATATGTGGGTCTTTTCTTGCAGTATCTGCCGGAACACATATTACATTTTGACCCCAGCCCGAAGGCCA